>NC_133533.1:108306664-108615030 GCF_048544455.1 Silene latifolia
ACTCACCTTGTACATTGTTATATCCAAACGGGTTGTAGAGACAATTGAACCCCGTTAAAGTGAACATGGATTAACATTGTATTTGCCCATAGTTACTTATATGAGGTGACGTCTCGAAGTGACTAGAGTGTGATGCGATTGATGGCAAGTTCAAGTGCCATAGAGTCATGTGAGATGACTAGTCGATCACATAGGCAGACTGTTAGGAACATTTTGTCGGGCCTAATGACCGCTTATAGAGTTCTGGCAAATTTATATAGCCTGGTCGTGGCGAGAGCTACTATAGTATTCAAATGAGTCGATTCTTTTGACAAAAGACTATTCACCTAAGATGGCACACTTTCAGATTAACTTTGATTTGTGTTACTACGACCTTCGTAAATGGGGTCAAATGGGCATATTTTGGGTTATGATGGCTGTGGCTAGTCGAAGGGAATGAGTGCGATAGGAATTGTCCACCCCTAGTCGTGGTAATAACAATATCTCGGGGCCATTCGAGGAGTAATGAATCGAAATGCGTGGCCACGCTTGGAAAGTATTTATGATAGATAAGTCCGGTCAATCAGTTATTCTCCAGATCGAGGAAACCACTCTCGATATGATCACTTGCAAGTACGACCTGAAAGACACCTTGCATTGAGTGAGAGATAGTAATAGGACAAGAGAATTGGTGACGCACACTTGTCGAGGACACGTGGGAGATTGTTGGAATATGTGTCCTCCGACAATAATGCGATCACGACTGTTGATCATGATGATCACATGTTTAAATCTCATTATAAAGAATACAATTGGGAAGTAATATTGTTATCTTGTCAACTCGGTCAACATATATCGGTAATGATTGGTGACTAGAGTTTGACATTACTGTCGTGCGACGGTGGTGATCAGTTGACCCTCTAGGTCATACCTATAGGGCAACACTCTTAATTGATTATTTAATTAATCGTATAATGTTACGAGTTAATTAAATTACTTGAAAATTGACAGACGATTTTGGAAGTAAAATTTACGTATCAAATTGAAATGTGATTAAATGAGATACGGTCTGAGTAATTGAATTGTATCATTACTCGGATGAAATTATTGTTTAAAGAAACAAATGAAATTGAATGAATTATTATAAATACAATCTGTTGTGATTTATAAATGGTAAAATATTTTGGTACAAGTAATTATGAAATTACTAAGTCGATTTTTGTATATGACGTATTCACTACAAGAATTCCAGTCTCGGGCGACCAAAATAGGCGACCGATTTTAGTCGCTAAAAGTAGATTAGCGACTGAAAACGGTCGCCATGCAGTAGTCGCAAGGCTTCGTCGCCTAAATTGACTCGGGCGACCGATTTTCGTCGCCAATTTGGCGACTGACACATAAATTTCGTCGCTAAATTGGCGACCGATTTCTGTCACCATTTTGTCGCCATTTGGCGACTGCCACGTCATCCGTCGCCATTTTGGCGACCGGAGTCAGTCGCTATTTGACTACTTTTCCGTCGCCAATTTTGGCATCAAAAAAATAAAAAAAAAAGCCAGAAATCTGCAAAAATAAAAAATAAAAAACTACTGATAAAAAAAAAGGCTCGGCTAAATCAATTTACATTTACATTCAGATTGCTAATCTCAATACAACTTTACATTACAATCAATTTACATCAAAAAATCAATTTACATAAAAAAAATAACATTAAAATCAATTTACAATTACATTAACATGCTTCAAAAGCCATAAAAACACCTAAAATTCGTCTTCCTCTACTTCTCCTCTCCTTTTCGGCTAAATCAAGTCCGGATCTAAATAGAAATTGAAATGCATGTATCTTTAACACCAAAATTTAAATACAAGAATCTGTAAAATTGAATTTGAGAGGAAAAATTAGAAACAATACCTTTATAATTATTCAAACATGGATATAAATAAGATGACATCCGAAATATGTAGTAAAACTAAAAATTTGGGGAAGTCTAATCTTGTTTTAACTACATATATGTTGAGAGCTCTTTGAATATTTTGGGTTTTGTTATTGGGGAAGCTTAATTTTGAATTTTTGGTGAATCTTAATTTTTGATTTTGTTTTAATAAAAAAAATGAAGTAACAAAGGTAGGAGGATGATGAAGTTTGAAAAGCGTATAGAAGGAGAGTAAAGGTTTTTTTTTTTTTTTTTTTTTGTAGAATAAGAAGGTAATGACTGGGGGAGGTGGGAACTCTATTTTAATTGGGTCCACACAATTGGCGACGGAAAATCAGTCGCCCGTCTTGAAATTTCGGTCGCCAATTCTAATTGTTGTACGGGACCAGCTGTCGCCAATTTGGCGACTAAATTTCGTCGCCCGAAATTTTTTTCGGTCGCCAAATTGGCGACCATGCTATATTTCCGTCGCCCGAGACTGAAATTCTTGTAGTGATTTTTATTAATACGTTGATTTTTAATATGTTAAAAATACATAACAAATTTATGTCACATATGACATGTGACATATTGACAATTGACAAAAATAATATGGAATCCATATTATCAAGTGTGCCGAAAATTAGAGGAGTTTTAAGCTAATTATATGTTGATTATAATTAGTGGAGGGCATGATGATTACACTAGTCACTAGCCATGTGTGACGATCCGCACACTTGAACCCTTAGATTTATTTATGCTTATGTAATTTCATTTTCCTTGTACATTTGTAGTAAGTATTTTCTTAGTAGTTTTAGAATAGGTTTCCATAAATAGGTATATCGCTATTCTGAACTAAACTTGTAAAATCAATGTTTCCTGCTACCAGGATGTAAATATCAAATTTCCCTCTTTAGGGAGTACTAGTGAATGAAAATCTACTTCCTACCTTGTGCCTTCGTATTGCTTGTTGTTGCTTTGTTGTGAACGACTCTTAGCCTTCACTTTACTAACAAGCCGTGTTTGTGGGATCGACACTAGGATCCCGACTCACACCCCGAGACCCGAGTATCGTGCTAGTGAGCGATTCTTCACTAGTTCGAAGTTGCTTGTCGCTTGCATCTTGCCTTGAGACGGGCAAGGGTGCGCGCCACGGTCCGGCAAAAGTAGCGGACCGTGACATTTGGTATCAGAGCCCGGTCTTCGGACGGGCGTCTGCAAGCCGCATTCGTTCATCGAGATCGAGAAAATGGGCGAAAAGATCGAGGACCGAGTGGATGCCTTAGAGGACGCAATCGACGTCAAGCTTCCCAAACTCGAGGACATCGTTATGCGGATGGTTGCGAGCCTCAAGGAGTTGCAAAAGACGGTTTGTGACCTTGAGATGAAGGTGGACGGGATGGACACCCGCATCCAAGCGATCAGTGGTGCGATCCCCGACGATCGGGAGGAAGAGATCAATCATCTGCATCGAAAGGTCGAGATGTTAGAGAACACTTGCGCCACGCTCGTGAAAGCGGTGGCCAATGACGGGAAATCTGTGGGGAGCCATAAGGTGAAGGCCCCTCCACCTCGTGCCTACGATGGGGCGAGGGATTCTAAAGCGGTGGATAACTTTATCTTCGATATGGAGCAATACTTCCGAGTAAGTGGGCTCGACGAAGACGCGGAAGTTGTCACAACAAGCATGTATCTAGTCGATGATGCCAAGATGTGGTGGAGGGCTAGGTACAAGGAAATTGATGCGGGCACGATTACGGTGACATCGTGGGCCGACTTCAAGAGGATCTTGAAGGATCACTTCTACCCCGAGAACACGGAGTTTGTTGCTCGGAAGAAGTTGAAGAAAATCAAGCACACCAAATCAATCAGGGAATATGTGAGGGAATTCTCAGCGTGCATGCTCGAGATTACCGAAATGTCCGAGACGGACAGGACATTCGAATTCATTGATGGGTTGAAAAGGTGGGCACAACAGGAGGTCATGAGGCAAAACCCCAAAACTCTGTCTTCGGCCATATCGGCTGCGGAACGCCTGCTCGACTTTCACGGGGAGCGAGAGGCACCAAAAGTTGTGGCACCAACGGGGAATACTGGTGTGTCACAAAGTGGGTACAACGGACAAAGGCCACAAAACAGCGCCATTTCAGTTGGGAACAGTCGGTTCCGCTCACAAGGAAGTCAAGCCCAATCGGCGAGCACTACAAATTCGCCCTCAAGCTCGTCTTCGAAGGCGGGAAGCTCTACTGCTTCCACAACGAAGAGACCGTTCGCGTGTTTTGTGTGCAAGGGTCCTCACAAGATGGCCGATTGTCCGAACAACGCGGAGTTCAATGCCATGTTCAAGAAGATGCCGAAAGGGGCTCAAGAACGTCTTGATGGGGCGTTGGCCGAATATCACCAAGAGTGTAACGAAGACTCGAGTGATGGTGAAGACCAACCACGGATGGGCTCACTTCAGAGGATCAGCGCGATGGGGAAGTACGAAGCTTCCTCCGCCAAGAAATCCGACGGGCTCATGTACGTGGACATGATGGTGAATGGGAAGCACGCCCGAGCTTTGATCGACTCGGGTGCCTCCCACAACTTTGTTACGAAAGAAGAAGCTGATCGGTTGGGGCTAGTTTTGCAGGGATGCTAACAAATTGCTGAAGCCGGTCAATGGGAAAATGAGACGCGTCCAAGGAGTGGCTAAGAAGGTCGCGGTCCAAGTGGGTGAGTGGGCGGGGGAGCTCGACTTCACCACCGTTCCGCTGGATGACTTCAAGTTAGTACTCGGGATGCAATTCTTTCAGAAAGCATTGGTGGTATTGAAACCGAGTGACGGATCGATGCTACTAATGGGGTCTGTCGTAGTGAAGACGGTAGACAGCGACGAAGACAAGGGGCAGCATCGAATTTCGGCTATGAGGGTGATACCGACGCCGAAACAAGGGATGCGACCTTGGAGAATGCCTAAAGGTTCGGTGGAGCCGAGGGCGAACAAGACCCAGGCTAACTACGATGCTAAGTGGCCTGGGGGATGAAAGAAGAGTCTACCCCCTCACGGAGGAGTAGACAATGAGGGCCGAGATGCCCAAAGAAGTAGGCCTCGTACCATCAGGGGGCCGCGTCGATGTGCTGAATCGACGTCCTGGTTTGCGGGTCAGTCGACCCAGGAGATAAGGCCTCGTACCATCTGGGGGCCGCGTCGATGTGCCGCATCGACGTCTTGGTTTGCGGGTCAGTCGACCCAAGAAAGAAGGCCTCGTACCATCAGGGGGCCGCGCCGAAATGCTGATTCGGCGTCCTGGAGATCTCACATTCCCTTGAATGCAGGTGCTGAAGTGACGAGAGACAAGACGAAGGTCCGTTGGGGCCAGTACTTGGAGAAAGCCCGAGAGAGCACCTTTCAAGCTGCGGCTAAGTGGGCGTTCCCGAGAGACAAGGAGCACGTGGTGAACTTGGAGAACATGACGTTCGGCAGCTTCTATGTCAAGGAACTCCAGCCTATCCTTGAGGGGACGAAGAGGCCAGTCATTGTTTGGGACGAAGCGCACATTCAAGCCGAGTTGTACAAGCCAATCCCCAACACTGCATGGACAGTCAGAGCTCACCGAGGATGTCTCACTGAAGCACCATTCAAGATTTTTTGTGTTGCCGAGGGCGGCAACAAATTAGGTGGGGGAGAGTGTGACGATCCGCACACTTGAACCCTTAGATTTATTTATGCTTATGTAATTTCATTTTCCTTGTACATTTGTAGTAAGTATTTTCTTAGTAGTTTTAGAATAGGTTTCCATAAATAGGTATATCGCTATTCTGAACTAAACTTGTAAAATCAATGTTTCCTGCTACCAGGATGTAAATATCAAATTTTTCTCTTTAGGGAGTACTAGTGAATGAAAATCTACTTCCTACCTTGTGCCTTCGTATTGCTTGTTGTTGCTTTGTTGTGAACGACTCTTAGCCTTCACTTTACTAACAAGCCGTGTTTGTGGGATCGACACTAGGATCCCGACTCACACCCCGAGACCCGAGTATCGTGCTAGTGAGCGATTCTTCACTAGTTCGAAGTTGCTTGTTGCTTGCATCTTGCCTTGAGACGGGCAAGGGTGCGCGCCACGGTCCGGCAAAAGTAGCGGACCGTGACACCATGCAACCCTATTGTTCATTGTGAAGAACAATTTTTCCATGCATTGACTCCCCTCCCACTCCCCTTTGTCCAGTTTTTAAGAAGGGAAAAACAATTGGTTTTTCTCTTAATTTTTACCTTATATACAATAACGTAATGGTATTATTCATTCACTTCTTCACTCATCCAAAATAATAATTCTAGAGAGAAAATAATTCTCCTCTTCTTCTCTCCATAAAACCGAAAATATTAAGAGTGTTGTAATATTTTTGGGTCATTTTTCTACTAGATTAATATTATACTAGTTCATGTAATATTAATTTGATTAAGGGTAAGCTTTGGGTATTAATCCTAAGGAGAGATCCTACACTTGGATCTTGGTTCTTCCATCATAGGAAAGCACAAGAACAAAAGAAAAGGAGATTTCTTTTGTGCCCAATAAAACCGAAATCACCAATGTAAGAACATGATTTCTCCTCTATTTTATCATTTGTTTGCATGCATAAAATCCATATTTAATTTTATGACAAATAAATTTATAACATATATGAGTATGTTTATGTATAAAGATCTACATTTCTTTCACTCATGAGTATCCAAATATTCTAAACATTGAATTACTAAGTTTGCATCAACTGTGAGATTTGTTGGGAGTATTCCTTGTCTCAATAGTGACTCCTTGCTCATATAAGGAATCTTGAAGTCATTGTGTCCCCTACATTTCATGATTTCCACCATGACTGATTGTAGAGTAAGATAATTGAAGTTCAACTTCATTGATTCATGATCTATAAAAGCTGTCATAACATTATTTACTAATTCATCAACTGTGGAGGCAACTTCATCATTCTGAAGTGTTTGTAAAGACCTAAAAAATCCTAAATCATTTATGTTCAAATCAGGGCTATTAGGTGGTTGAAAAACTAAGTGAATATCAAAACCATCTGAGGTGGCAACAGCCCTAAAATCTGGGTCAAGGTCAGATATATGTGGTCTTGCATTATCTTGTTGAATGAATATTGTCTTACTTGCATTAGCAGGCCACTTTGCCTTGATTGCTGGAATTATTTTCTGAATGATACAATCTTTTGTAACTTGTCTTGTAATGGATTCAACTGCCTTTGTCACTATTGTCCCTGCATCCTTATGTTTTGATTTCCTTGCTGCTGGTACATGTTCAATAAAAGGCCATACTCCTATCTTCCCATAAAAAAGAAGGTCACCATTTTCTCCATAATTTGTCCTGGCCACAACACACATGAACATGACTTTGGTTATGTACCTCTTCGATTGGCATGAACGATATGGTTCCTCTTCACCTGGAACAATGTAGTAAGTATCCGTCGTTGTTGTCAGGTAAAACCACTTCTCGTCAATGTGAATTTGACATGACATATCTTTGAACTTGATGAGATTTTGACCAATGTCTACATAAATTGAGGCAAGTGAAAACAAAATCCTTTGCATTTTGTTTGAATCTGTCAAGGCTGGGTGTATTGAGTTGCTATGTCTTTTTAATTCACCTTTTTCGACCCAACGTTGGACCGTAGCATGTCCAACTTTCAGTTTTTTTGCTATTTTATGAATTGATGAACGGTTCTTGAATGGCAAACTCTTTATCATCTCAATATTGATAGGCGCTTTTGGTTTATTAGAGTTGCCCAACCGATGTGATGGTAAGTGGAATGCTTTTTCCGCTAAGATATTCTCTTTCACTCTACTCCACCATAACCAAATCGTCTTCCGAGTGACTCCGTATTTTGTTGCCACTTCAGAAATTTTTCCCCTAAAAGGGATACCTTTGGCTGAATTAGCCAACAAAAACTGAGTTATTTCATCCTTTCCATCAAATGTTAAGTTGGTTTTTCCCATTACTAATGTGTTTTGTTCTACTAACTGTTTTGTTGATTTTTTTCAGGTTAAGTAAAAAAGGATGATGGTTTTGGTGGTGAAAAGGAGGATGAAGATAGGAACTGGTTATGGTGGTTATTGTGTAGTTTTGCACTAATGTATAGGTGTAATATTGGATTAAAGTTGTAATATGTGGTGTAATATGTGATGTAATAGATGATGTAATAGTGTGGTGTAGTATGTTTAGAAAGAAAAGGCGCCAATATCAAATTTTTGGCCAAAAATTTCCCACGCACTAGGCTGCTGACCTGCTTTGTTCATTTTTATGCAAGTGGTTACTTTGTTTATGAAAATGATTAACTTTCTACTTATGTTAATTGTCCTTGTGTATATTTTTGCATTTTAAGCTTGCTTTCCCCTTTTGCCCTCACCTTTTCTCTCCTTTCTTGGTTTCCCCCATTTCCCCTATGTTACCTTTGGATTGGTATGGAGGGAGTAGCATTTAAAGCTCACAATTACTCCTCAAAGATGGTGCAAGAATGATCAAGATGAATAAGAGCCCTAGCCTAAGTCAAACGTTGTAAACGAAGTTGTGTAACATTCCTAGATTGTTAAGTGACAGCAAAACCATGCGACAGTGCAAGACAATGTGGTTTCTGATATAATGAAAGGAGAATTTTAAAAATGTAAGCAAGTGTATAATCTTTCAAAAGCTTCATTGTTTTCAAAAGATACCATCTTACAAATCTGAAGAACAGAAGGAGATTACTTACATGTTGATTTTTGAAATAACAATCCTAATTGTGCAAATTGATTTTATTGCCAAAAATAGATAGTTCACTTTTTCTATTTATAGCAAAATTGTGAGTCCCAATAAAAGCTTTGAAAAACTCTTCTTACATTGGAAAATGATTTTCTTCTTGAGCCTTACAAACTGAATGTACTCTTTATATAATTGTAAATGAGAAAATATCTTGCAAAACTATTAAAATAGTGAAATGAAGCACCGTAGGATTCTTCTTATGGACACTTCTTATTTATTCTTAAGACTTTTAAGAGCATCTAATGAGATAAACTTTGCAAATCATTCTGCATTTAAAGTGTTGTTTTCTAAGTGTTTGCAAAATAAGTTTTCAGTTTTAAAAGTCTTCAATCCTTTTTCAAAAAAGGGCAGTAAAATCTCCATGTATTAGTTGGCTTCACTATGACATCTGAGTTTGTTCTATGATCTCGTGTTTAAGTTTTAATCGTGATCTCCATATTCATTAAGTGAACCACTGAGATTCAAGACTTTGTAAACCTGTGAGATAGAACACATAAACTCTTGAAGCGGAGTATGTTTAAGTTTGAGTGCAACCGGAATAGGTTGGCGAATTATTTTCATTGTAAGAGGTTTAGTAGTTTGAGTAAATTTATAAACAAGCAATAAAATAACGGTTGGACATAGGCTTCGGAGTAGAAGCTGAACCAATTGTTTAAACCATCGTCTTGTTTGTTTATTTACTTTTATCTTCCTTTGCCATACTTAATCCGTATAAATTGTGTACTTGCGTCTGTGCAACAGTCCTTCATACTGTTGCTCAGATCTGCTGTTATTTTCTTGTGAACTTAAATTTGATTAAGTTTCTGAAATCTTGGGCTTAATAGTTCTGACTTGTGTTATCAAATAACCAAGTAAAGGAGAAATTTTTAAAAGTACACCTAGTTCACCCTTTCCCCTCTTAGTGTTAATCATTCTTAACTCTTCAATTGGTATCAGAGCCTCGTGCTCTTGATATTGGTTAAATCCAAAGAGTTGATCCTATAGTTATGGACGATTCAAAACACACTAAGTATTTCATTTTCAAGGGTGAAAATTATACTTTGTGGAAACACCGCATGGAGCACTAAGTAACATCCCACGTTAATTGAAGAGGTCCAGTGATAGGCTTAAATGACTAGTGCTTAAAGGGATTGAAAGTATTACTCATATCATCAAAGTGCACTTTCTTTTATGGTCATCTATGCAAAAGAACTTCATGGTTAAGCATGCTTGACTGAGAGTAGTCTTAGGATAGGTGATCTACCGGGAAGGTTCCCGGGATGCACATGAGTGAGGACCAAATGCGCTATAAAGGACTCGTGTTAATCTGTGGGCCATGTACACAGCCTGGTGAGCTATCATAGTAACCGCTCCCGATCTGGTTTGGACTGGGGTGTTACAAACTATGTCAAAAGTGCGGACTATGAATATTGGTTGATCATTCAAAAGGGTCCCCTCAAATAAAGGCGACTAATGTCGATGGCACTAATTTATCCAGAGGGAATAAAGATGCAAGTGAGCAACCTGCTCAAATAGAAACTAATGAAGAAGCAAGTGAGCAACCTCCTCAAACAAAAATTGCCCCTCACTCACCCTCACAAAATAACCCTGATGCAACAGTGACATCCATTGTGACACAAGAACCAAACGAAGCCTCAAACACTTTTGTCCCTAAAAAATGAAAACACTAAAGTTCTCACCCTCTATCAAATTTAACCAGTGATCTAAATTATGGAATTAAAACCAGATCATCGCTCCAAAACTTCTGTGCATTTGATGCATTCCTCTCACAAATAGAACCCACTAATTTCACCATGGCTCTCAAAGATACATGTTGGGTTACGGCAATGGAAGAAGAATTGGAGCAATTTAAAAGAAACAAGGTATGACATCTTGTCCCTAGGCCCTCTCAACGTACTGTAATTGGTACGAGATGGGTCTTTCGCAATAAGTTTGATGATGTTGGAGAAATCGTAAGAAACAAAGCTAGAGTAGTGGTGCAAGGTTTTAACCAACAAGAGGGAATTTATTATGATGAAACCTTTGCACCGGTAGCTAGGCTTGAAGCCATATGTATGCTTATAGCTTTTGCATCTCATATTGGCATAAAACTTTTTCAAATGCATGTCAAAACCACTTTCTTAAATGGATACATTGAAGAAGAAGTTTTTGTCGAACAACCCCAGGCTTTATAAATAATGAGTTCTCCAACCACGTTTTCAAACTTGATAAAGCATTTTACGGTTTAAAACAGGCTCCCAGAGCTTGGTAAGATAGGCTTTCAAAGTTTCTATTGGAAAACGGTTTTTTACGTGGTTCAGTCGATAGAACATTGTTTATCAAGTCACAGTGCGAGGAACTGTTGCTTGTGCAAGTATATGTTGATGACATTATCTTTGGTGCAACAAATGACATCCTTTATAAATTCTTTTCAGATTTAATAAAATCTGGTTTTGAAATGAGTATGATGGGAGAGCTTGGAGTTTTCCTTGGTCTTCAAATTAAACAAAGTGAAAAAGGAACAGTGATCCATCAACAAAAGTATTTGAAGGAAATGCTAAGTAAGTTCGGGTTAACTAATGCTAATCTTATGCGTACACCAATGGTCTCTAAACTAGTCTTGACAAAGATGAAAATGGTAATAGTGTTAGTCAAAAGGTATATCGAGGTATGATCGGTTCATTGCTTTATTTAACCGCTAGTCGGACCGACATACAATTTAGTGTGTGTGTGTGTGTATGTGCCGTTTCCAATCAAATCATAAGGAATCACATTTCAAAGCCGTCAAACGGATTTTTAGGTATTTTATTGAAACACAAGGTCTATATCTTTGGTATCCAACTATGAACTTGATCTTGTAGGATTTTCCAATGCGGATTATGCGGGTACCTCGTTGGATAGGAAAAATACTTCGGGTATTGCTACATTCATGGGACCGTGTCTCGTTTCACGGGCTTCAAAGAAGCAAAATACCTTTGCTCTATCCACGATAGAAAGTGAGTGTGACACCCCCATACTCCAAGTGCCTTACCAGGACCACTCAGGTATAGGAACGTCACCATCTCGATTTCCCGAGACAATGATGATCAAATGACAATAAAGAAACATAATTTAAATAGTAATAAAGTTTAGAGTGATTACAATTCCAAATCCAAAACTGAAAAAAGTACAATACATGTTCTCAAAACCAAATGTCTCAAACTACTAAAGTATGACAGCGGAAGACTCTAATCAGCTCGTGGTGACACATCCCAGCTAGCCCAAAAGCTTCTAATCAAACCTGTTCAACAACTGCTCACCATCCCCGAATGGATCACCACAGTTTTACAAAACAAAGACGGGGTCAGTACTAATTACACAATATAAATCACAATAAAACACGTACCAAACAGCTCAGTCGTCACATCCAATCCCAACTCTATAACCAATCTCCTCATAACTGACTACACACTAAAGTGTGTAGTCCTGCCAGAGTACCCATCGCAACAGGTACTCCACACCGCCAGTGGGGGACCGCAATTTTACGGAATTCTTATTCGTGTTTTTGGACACCGTTCCCACCTAAGCCCCGCTCATCTCCATCGAGCGATAAACCCAAGTCCATTAATGTGCACATCCCTTCTGTGGCGGGTTCCACAGAAGGCGAAACAAGGGCGTGAAGCCACTCCCGCAAGTGACTCCACTCAGCCAGGGACGCACCCCGAAGAACGCAAACAGATAAACAATAGCCATAACACCAAAATCAACAGCCGTCTGAATCAATCAACAATATAGAGTCACAACCGTCTGAATCAATCAACAATCACTAACTACAGCACAATCACCACACATATCATATAACTAATACTGAGTAGGGAAAACCCTACCTGGAATGCAACACAAACAACAGACGATCTAGCAGCTGTCTCAAACTTTCTTCTACGAATCCTCCTCCTATTCACATAATCATACAATCACTACCAATACAACAAACCATAAAAACCCCCAATCCCAAAATTAGAGTTTAAATAACCTCAACCAAATGCTATAAAATTGGTATGTACAACTTACCCTTGACGCAAGGATCACAAAGATACAATGAACAACAAAATACGACCTCTCTAGCTCCGGGATTTGCCAATAATGCAAATATGGAGAACAACGTAGTTTGCAATCTCTTTTTGAGTGTATTAGGTTTATAAAAGTGTTTAGGAAAGATAACGGTGTACTATATATACTAATTCGCATTATTAACAAAACCCGTCAAAATATTACCCGATAACCAACTTACTCAATCGAGTAAGTAACATACTCGATCGAGTGCCGCTTACTCGATCGAGTGCCAAGGCTATTCGATCGAGTACCCTACAGGCAGAACACTGTTTCGTAAATCAAAACATATTTACTCGACAGAGTAAACCTCACTCGATAGAGTACTCAGAGATTCATAAAACCGTAGTATTACAGTGAGTATGTGAGTGCGTGCGGCTCCACAAATTCTTTGGGTATGACAACAATTGCATGACTATGGTATTATCTTCGATTCCACTCCTATTTTTTGCGATAATACTAGTGTAATTAATATCTCAAAGAATCCAATACAACATTCACGAACTAAATATATTGACATAAGACATCATTTTTTACGTGATCAAGTTGAAAAAAGGAGTATTTGTCTTAGCTTTTGCAGAACAGAAAATCAAATAGCCGACATTTGTACAAAACCGCTTGAAAGAGAACAATTCGTAAAACTTCGGTTGGAAATTGGTTTATTGAGTGGGATGTAACTCATATTATTTTACTTTCCTAAATGATTGAGTAAAGGCGAGGACATATATGTGGTTACCCTAGTTGATTATTAATTTACTACATGCAAAAGTATGGTTCGAAAAATATGAACAATTATGCTTGCATTTGAGTTATTTTTGCATTAAGCCACCTAACCCACATTCGAAAATCAAACCTCTCCATTTTCCTCATGTCACTAAAACCATCTAACGAAAAGATCAAAGAAACAAATGACTTCGTCCACCAAATCCGCTGCCATACATGAAAAGTTGGGAAACACATTTGTTGAAGCACCTATTTCCCTACGAAACCAAAGGTTATATCTCCTCTCAAATTTGATGCCACAACCCATGCCACTTGCCACTGTGACATGAAAGAAATCACTGCTCTAATTGAGGAAAATAACCAGAATATTGGGGTTGAAAATGAAGATGAACACCATGAAGATGTTGGTAATTTTAATGAAGATGATATGTTCGACAATAGCCTTGCCCCATTGTTCTTATCACATGCTACAAATGAGAAAATCGTCAAAATAATTGGTGATAACTTGGAGGAAAACAAAGATGACAAGCTCATTCTCGTCAAGCTCGTTCCAAACAAAACAATCAGGTTCGAGGTCGTTTAAAAAAAACGATCTCTTCCATTTGGTACTTTATCAATTGGCTAGTGATACTATGAAGTCTAAAAATGAACTTGGGAAATTTCGAAATTTTTGGAGCATATGCAAACATTTGAGGGAGAAAGACACGAGGATATTGATGATGCTTGATTAACCCCATTTCTAGCTCACTTATCCATTACCCTAACCCATTATCCATAATCTTAACCCTTCTTGGCTTAATGTTCTTCAAACACTTTTATAAACCGTACTTATTTTATTTGTTGAACCTTGCCTTGTTTGTTGTTAAAGTAATGTCAAACTGTGTTACTCACTATGTTTATCCTTCCTTGATGATGTCAAGAGGGGGAAGTAATTTAATTATGTTTTATGTATGATCCTTTAAGTCTTAGGCATGCATTCACCGTAATATGGTTTACCACCATGATTATATGTTTTACTTAGGCTAAGTAATTTGACCCTTTCATTCCTTGATCATGTTTTATATGTTTTATGTTGAATGCTTAAAGACTGACTAATCATGGGCTAAGGGAGAACATCACACATTTTAAAACTTGTCATCATCAAAGGGTGTATTTGTTAGACCACACTTGGTTGATGATGCCAAGTTTCTTTGTTATTTAATATTTGCTTCTTAGTTATGTTTAATAGCATTTGAAGCTTACAATTACTCCTCAAAGATGGTGCAAGAACGATCAAGAGTAAGAAGAGCCCTAGCCTAAGTCAAATGTTGTAAATGAAGTTGTGTAACATTCCTAGATTGTCAAGTGACAGCAAAACCATGCAGCAGTGCAAGACACAGTCGTTTCTGATACAATGAAAAGGAGACTTTCGAAAATGTAAACAAGTGTTTAATCTTTCAAAAGTTTCATTGTTTTCAAAAGATAACATCTTACAAATCTGAAGAACAAAAGGAGATTACTTACATGTTGATTTTTAAAATAACAATCCTAATTGTGCAAATTGATTTTATTGCCAAAAATGGATAGTTCACTTTTTCTATTTATAGCAAAATTGTGAGTTCCAATAAAAGCTTTAAAAAACTCTTCTTACATTGGAAAATGATTTTCTTCTTGAGCCTTACAAACTGAATGTACTCTTTATATAATTGTAAATGAGAAAATATCTTGCAAAACTAATAAAATAGTGAAATGAAGTATCATATGATTCTTCTTATGAATACTTCTTTTCTCTATAAATAGTACCCCCATTTATAATTTATTCTTAAGACTTCTAAGAGAATCTATTGAGATAAACTTTGCAAATCATTCTGCATTTAAAGCTTTGTTTTCTAAGTATTTGCAAAATAAGTTTTCAGTTTTAAAAGTCTTCAATCGTTTTCCAAAAAAGGGCTGTAAAATCTCCATGTATCAGTTGGCTTTACCGTGGCATCTGAGTTTGTTCCATAATTTCGTGTTTATGTCTTAATCGTGATCTCCATGTTCATTAAGTGAACCACTGAGATTCAAAGACTCTGTAAACATTTGAGATAGAACACATAAACTCTTGAAGCGGAGTATGTTTAAGTTTGAGTGCAACCGGAGTAGGTTGGCGAATTATTTTCATTGTAAGAGGTTTAATAGTTTGAGTAAATTTCTAAACAAGCAATAAAATAACGGTTGGACATAGGCTTCGGAGTAGAAGCTGAATCAATTGTTTAAACATCGTCTTGTTTGTTTATTTACCTTTATCTTCCTTTGCCATACTTAATTCGTATAATTTGTGTACCTGCGTATGTGCAACAATCCTTCATACTGTTGCTCAGAACTGCCGTTATTTTCTTGTGAACTTAAATTCGATTAAGTTTTTGAAGTCTTGGGCTTAATAGTTCTTACTTGTGTTATCAAATAAAAATACACCTAGTTCACCCTTCCCCCTCTTAGTTGTTAATCGTTCTTAACTCTTCAAGAGGTATGGACAACTTAATGCTCTTGAACTTTATGAATTAAAGAAAGATCTTAACAATGTCAGTCAAGACAATTCCTCTTTGATTGATTATTACAGTAGACTCAAATGTCTTTGGGAACCTGTTGATAATATGGACCCCATTCCTCAGTGTACATGTGGTGTGATGTCTAAGTGTTCTTGTCAGCTTCTTAAGCGTCTTCTTGATAGAGAGGCTCATTCTAAGTTGATTCAATTGTTGATGGGGTTAAGTACTGGGTATGAACATGTTCAGACCACCCTTCTTTCAATGGAACCTTTACCACCCATCAATAAAGCTCTAGCTAGCCTTGTTGCAAAAAATAGAAAAACAGAAGCATATTAACGATTCTACTGGGGATGTTCTTACTGCTTTCACTGCATATTTTCCATGAACGAACAAAACATCTTAATGTCGACCGCCATTTTGTTCGTGACAAGCAGCATGAAGGCTTATTAAAGACTGCACATGTGAAGAGTAGTGAACAACTTGCTGATATTATGACCAAACCTCTTAGTGCTGATGAGCATAGGACTTTTTTCTTCAAGCTTGGCTTACACATTAATGAATGTAGCCTAGCTTGAGAGAGAGAGAGAGAGAGAGAGAGAGAGAGAGAGAGAGAGAGAGAGGGGGAGGGGAGGGGGTGTATGGGAATATAGTTAGTTGGGGGGGGGGGGGGGGAGGGAGTGGGTATAGTTAGTTGTAGTTAGTTATTTAAAACAACTATCAAGGTTGTTAGGAAGTTGTTACTAAGTTTTTAAGAAAGTTAGTTAGAGTTGTAACAACTTAGCCTATATAAAGCCTTAATGTATTTCATTACTTGTATCAAATTCATTCTACAAAATATTATTACACTCTCAATACTATACTTCTATTTTCTCTCTAAATTTCCGTCTTCTTCATCATCAACTTTCATTGATCATCAATCAATCAATCATGGTAGATTAGGATTTTCATAGTATCAATAGAAAAACAATTTTAGTTTGCGACGATTGCAAGCCATTGCGAGTAATTAACCACTTTTCTGACGGAAATCCCTTACAAAAGCTATGTCGCTCAAACGTTGTCGTAAATATATATCGCAAGATATCTTGTCACGTAAACTGTCCTTAAACAACTTAAGAAATTCGAGTAGTTGAATATTCATAATCATCGTGCCATCAATGGCAACATGCTTTTCCCTTGGCCTCACTTATGCCAACGCTTTAGTCTATCCGTCCCCAACCTCAGATCTCCTTAGCTTCTTCCTTTGGCTGGCCTGGTGAGATAGAGAGAGAGACTCCCACGCAAAATTATCCTCTCCTTTGAGAATATCATCCATATCACTAATCACATCACAAATTTTCATTTGTAACAGACATATTCGAATCAATTACTATTCATGTGGGTAGATAAGATAAAGGAGTGTCTAGGGAGTAGTATTCTATTTTGCCTTATCTACCAAAATGAATTTCATTTGACATGTCACAAACTTGTGACGAATATCGCCACAAGCGAGACTTGCTGATAACACACTGTTTATTACTAAAAGTAAGCCAACCCAAAAGAAATCACACTGTACATGGTAACATGAAGCATGTGTGACATGCTAGATAGTCCCTCCCATTCAAACCAAAGATAACACTTTCTTTTTGGCACTATTCATGGTCGTAGAAAGTTTTTGATATTATTCTTAATTTATAAGACAAAATATAGTCATGTGGGATCTTGTTTGATTTATCGTCATGAATGCTATAAAAATATCATTTTTTTTAATAATGTGTAACTAAAGATATTCACGTTGCAAAACGTATTTTGACAAGTGTGATAAAGTAACCGTTACCTTTAAATCAGAGGGAGTATATTGTAACATTTGGCATTTGACCACTTTCTTTTGTTTCCATGACCTACAAACTTCATCACTTCTCAATTTCTCATAATTGCAAGGAATATGTCTTTTGATAGTGGCCGCTTGAGCTTTTTTTGAGTTACGTTCTCTATACGTCCCCAAGTTTAAGACTTGTGTAGGGAGTCCTAGAAAGTTAAAGCTTTGACAACTCAGTTTATCTTTCTTAAGACAGAGAAATCCATTTTAATAATAAAACGAATTAAATATTATTTCACATATGTATATAAAATATGTTTTTTATTTTTTTTAATGTATTACGAGTATATTTTTGTCTTATTCGACTCACATGAGCATGACTCTGTTTGACAAATAGTTGTAGCAGATTTGTAATAACCTATTTTTTTTTTGTCTCCTTTCCTTTATTTAGTCTTTGTATTAAAGTAAAGGTAAACAGATAATCAAAACTGGAGCGAGTTACTAATACGGAGTAAATGACTAAGACGATAGGATTATATCATTTTTTTTTGTCTAAACCATCCGGTAATCCGAACCACATTGGGCCGACTAATCCGGATTTCGGGACGTGTCCAAGGATTACGGTATTTAAACCCCTCCCAATCGCAGTTGTGGAGGATCGATCCGCAAACCTCCCTACCAAACGCAGCCCCATGCTACCACTACGCCAACCAACAATTGGTATAGGATATTAGGATTATATCATTTAAAAGCCTTATTTCAAGCCTATGATTCATAATTTCAATACGCACGCTTTGTTGACAATTATCCATGTTCATATTGTCAAATGGTAAAAGAGACTCAAAACTAACACCTCTTTATATTAGCACAAAATCAATCTTATTCACCGGAACAAGGTGTACACTCAACGATGTTTTGTCTTTTTATCAACTATCAAAATCAGTCGACAGTGACTGAAATATTAGGAGGGTAATATTTGACAAAGCGTCTTCCTTGTGACGGACAATATCCGTCACAAGCTGAAGACCTCTTACAATAAAGCAAGTGGGTTGGTAAGTGAGAGGGAAAATGGAGCACCCATGCATATTGCCACTTGTATCTTGTGAGAGGGGCACTATCCGTCTTCAGCTTGTGACGGATAGTGCCCGTCTTCAATGAGATTTTGTCAATATTTGAAGGAAAATGAAATCGGGTCATCCGATAGTATTGAGTTTCAGTATACTCTCAGTTAGGATGTAAACTCATTTTCCATATCGGTAAAATAAAGATGAAAAATCATTTTCATAAGTATTCACAAAAGTATAATAGTACGAGGCCTTTTGGAAATGAGCCCAGGAGTAAATCTGTAAGGGTTTGGCCTAAAGCGGACAATATCGTACTATTATGCGCTATGGACACCGGTGCAGCAGAGGCCCAACACGGGATATTCACGCTTCCGCACAACAAGTGGTATCAGACTCCAAAGTTCGACTTGGGCTAGACACAGAGATTCATCAGGCCAAGACTTCAAGGTGGACGTACACTATAAGGCGTGAAACTCCTATAACTCGAGGGAGAGCTAATATGTTCGCGAGAAGCGACATGGTCTCACGGCGTTGAGACAGGGTCGTCCAAGAGAAGACCGTCGGCGACCCGATGTGTGGTGGGTTGAGGCTTAATGGAGGCAACAAAAAGCGGTCCATGGTAAGTCCAAAGGCGGTTCGATATGACGCGCTGAGGCATTGGATTCGACCCAGTCCAGGGTATATTGGATGCAGAGGAGTTTGGTACGCAAGTGTAGCACACGCCCTGTGAGACACATGGTGTGTCGTTTAAGGGGAGATTATGAAGACTTGGTGATGCAGGTGTAGTTCGGGCTGTAGAGTGTGGGAGTTCTCCATGGAGGTCAAGGTCCGAGTCAAGATGATGGTCCTTGGTTTGAGGGGAGGATTGTTAGGGTACAAACTCATGTCTCACATTAGTAGACTAAAGATAGAATATCATCTTTATAAGTGTCTAAAAAATATAACAGTACGAGGTCTTTTGGGAAGGAGCCCAAGAGTAAATCCATGAGAGCTTGGCCCAAAGCGGACAGTATCGTACTATTATGGACAGTGGACACCGGGACAGCAAAGGCCCAACATAGGATATTCACACTTCCGCACAACACTCTCTCACATATAAAATGTGATAATGGACAATTCTCTTTTCATAATGTGAAATTCTCACTGTGTAATTGTATACGAGAGGGTAAAATCACGTCATCTGATAGTATTTGTTGAGATATGAGCGAATTTAATTCCTTGATATTGATGATGCCAAAGGAGATGAATTACTTTTGACACGTTAATGAATAAGATGGGATTAATGTAAAGATGTATGTTATAGATTAAATTAGAAACATACATTTACATTAATAATACATTACATGTAACATTTTTATGTTACGTAGGTTTATTAGGGTGAGTTTTTCTATATAAGAAAGATCTTATATGTGTTGTAAGTGTGTGAGAGATGCAGCCTCAACAATGATATAGTGTGAGGTCTCTTCACCATTGAGAGGGTGCTAGTCACCACAAAAAAAGATCGTTGTATGGAGATTTCAGCCCGACCCTTTGAGTTTGTATGAAAGTTTGTCAAGTTGTCCTTAAACTTGTACTTATGAGATGATAATATATTATGGATGAGATGGTGGACGTAGGCATTTGCCGAACCACGTAAAAATCGTGTTCTTGCATTTTTTTCCTTCTTTATGTGTGAGCGCTAATTTTCTCCAACAGTGGTATCATAGCCGATGGTTCGGCTGGGTCCGTGTGGTGGACCGCAAGTGATGAGCTCTCGCTTTGACCTCACGATTAGAGATCTGTGGTGGTTCCTTGTGTCGAAAGTCTTCCTGATAATGTTGTGATCAGGCAGCGGGTCCCATTATGTGATAATAATGGCGGTGCAAGATGGACATATATTATCGTTGGAGAAGAGGACAATGATGTGGTCCTTGGTTTGAAAAGGTTTGTGAATTTGTTATTTGTGTCGAAAGTCTTCCCGATAGGTGGTAGTCGAGTGGCGTGTCCCGTTGACTTGAAACGGCGGTACAAGTTAATCCAAGTGTTTTCTTGAGGGGAAAATTAGTCAAGAGGAATGGAAGAAAGACAAGTCAATGTTATTGATATTACCTAGGAATTCAATTCGAGGGGGAATGTTAAGATATGAGCGAATTTAATTCCTTGGTATTGATGATGCCAAAGGAGATGAATTACTTTTGACACGTTAATGAATAAGATGGGATTAATGTAAAGATGTATGTTATAGATTAAATTAGAAACATACATTTACATTAATAATACATTACATGTAACATGTTTATGTTACGTAGGTTTATTAGGGTGAGTTTTTCTATATAAGAAAGATCTTATATGTGTTGTAAGTGTGTGAGAGATGCAGCCTCAACAATGATATAGTGTGAGGTCTCTTCACCAGTGAGAGGGTGCTAGTCACCACAAAAAGAGAGTTGTGTGGAGACTTCAGCCCGACCCTTTGAGTGAGATGCGTGCTCGGTGTCCTTGGATGGTTTATTGTATGAAGGTTTGTCAAGTTGTCCTTAAACTTCTACTTATGAGATGATAATATATTATGGATGAGATGGTGGACGTAGGCATTTGCCGAACCACGTAAAAATTGTGTTCTTACATTTTTTTCCTTCTTTATGTGTAAACACTAATTTTCCCCAACAGTATTGAATTTATGTACCATTCTCTCACCACAAATTCTTGTTTGTGACGGTACATATCCGTCACTCTTGAGTGACGGATACCATTTTACCTCATAAAGTACCCACTTTTTCTCTCTCTGCAACACTATTCATGTGGTCCCCTTTCTCCACTAACCCATTTTGTTATCATTTTAACTCACAAAATATCCGCTATAAATGGTAACCCGTCACAAGGGAGACCAATTGTTCTCTCACAGGTAAAAGAGGATATAATGAACAATTCTCTTTTCATAATGTAGTGAAATTCTGATTATGTGTAACTATATACAAGAAGGTGGTCCTAAAATTCATTAGCAACCAATATATGACGCCTGTCATATTCCAAATTGGTTGTAAAATTCAAATTACTAATTTTATTGTCAATTTTCCCGAGCTAAATTGACACTAATATTTAATTTTGAAGACACGGAATCAATTATGTAATTATGTGTTTATTAGTACAAACTAATACATGGATCATTGATCATAAATATTACGGTGTGACTTCTGAGCACTTAAATCAACAAGTAAGTAAGGAATTATATTATTCGTATTAAGTTAATTTAGAGCCTATTCTTAATAGCTTAATTTCAGTTTATTTTAGCTCTCATTCAGATATATTCAGCTAATCTTTTCACAAATTAACTCTTATTCTAGCTCTATTCAACTCCATTCAATTCAACTCAGCTCCTATCAACTAATAAAATGCTGATCACAACTCTATTATTTCACGTTCAATATTTTATAATATAGCATTGTAAGAATAAAGAGGGTCTAAATAATAAGAGGTGTCATTTTTTACCCTGAAAATGATGTGAACAATAATGGTAACATGTTATCAAAAAATAACAACATTTTATTGTAAAATGATGACATGTTACCCGTCTTATTTCAGACCAAAAGCAATAGTCTTAAGAAAAACGGAGTGATAAAAGCATTATAGATAGACATATCAATACATGTGGTCCTAAGAGATCAAGTATTCAAGTTCATACTAAATCTATGGCATAAATAAAGAATACTTTAGATCATGATGCATACATAAGTAGAAAGTAGACGTGTTGATGATAACGAAACTTGGATGTCGTTGGTGTACCAAATAATAAATCTTGTTCCTAAAAAGTATACAAGACTGCATTATAAATTGAAATGCAGTAGACACCTCATAGTTTTGCACATGGATCGTGGACATCAGGACATGCATCTCCTATTTGCCCTAACAGTTGCATGCACCTTAACATTGCATGCTCTTTGATGCTTATTCACAACTAAAGCAATGTTGCTAACGTAGTGTATTATTTAGTCCTTCATACATGCATGTTAATCTAGACACTAGTTTTTGTTATGAGTCAATTTTAAAATTAGCAAATTTTTCTTATAATGGGTATATTCGTTATAAGTTTACAACGGGTCAAATTATCCATATAAATAAATGAAACAAAAATTATAATACCTGTTACAAATGAGAATTTGTGTTTTAAAATAACTAGCATCTTACTTTAGAAACATTTTCATACAAGGAGTTATTTATTTTAATTTGGAAATCATTGGTTAAGGTCTTAAGGAGATCTTTATGAGTATGAAACTCCTTAGAATCCTCCCATTGTTATTGCCATTGTGGCTGTATTTATTAGTGTTTATACGCGTAACTTAAATTGATATACGTCCTTACTTTAATTCCAGTTTAGAATATACATTTAATTTTTATTTACAACCGTAAGACTGTATTTTATCATTGACATTATTATTATTAGGGATTTTCTATAATGTAGCCTCGTATTTTATCGATTTCTACCCGGTAATCACCGGTACCTCTAAATTTGATAAATTGTTTATAAAATATCCAAATTAATAAAATTTGAGCATTAACAATTAATTTTCATAAAGAAAATATATCTAAGATTGTAACAGAATTTGTGATAATGATTTGATAAATAGTATAAAAGTTGAGCTCTTTAGAACTCTCTTATCGGTCCTTAAATTCAGAAAAAAAAAAATTAAAAAATGGTCCTTATTGCAAGTAGTGGGTGTTAAAGTTATTTAATTTCTTTCCTCTCTCAATACAAACATACATCCATTATCTAACACATAAATATACATTACAATATACAAAGCATATGTTAAAAAATAATTGTGAACGTGAAAAAAAACGAAAAATTTGGCCAATTGTTTACATTCTCTTAAATTAAAAAATATGACTCAGAGTCAAAATTTTCAAATATGTCATAATATATTAACTAATTGTGGATTTTCGAACAATAAAACATATGTTTAACAAATTTTATCAATGCAGACTGTGTGCATAAATTAAACATAACAAAAACAACAATTAGAACATCTTGGGGGTACCAAACATGTTTTCAAAAGTACTTTGTAGATTTCAAAGAAATACGAGGGTACCACGTAGAAAAACTCTAATTATTATTTGAAGAGTTTTGTAATTCACAAATTTATCCATCATAAACTAATGACGTTAGATAAGGGGACAAGTGGGAGGGACAGGTCACAGGTGGAAGGGCAAATGAAAAAAGACCGTGAGAAGTTACAAGCAAGACGTATTATATTAACTAATCGTGGATTTTTGAACAATAAAATATATCTTTAACAAATTTTATCAATGCAGACCGTGCAATTTCTGCACGGGCGTAATACTAGTTAATAGAAAGTGCATAAATTAAACATAACAAAAACAATAATTAGAACATCTTGGGGTACTAAACATGTTTTCAAAAGATAAAGGGTACTTTATAGATTTCAAAGAAAGAAACACAAGGGTACCACGTAGAAAAACTCTAATTATTATTTGAAGAGTTTTGTAATTCACAAATTTATCCATTACAAACTAATGACGTTAGATAAGGGGACAAGTGGGAGGGACAGGTCACAGGTGGATGGGCAAATGAAAAAGGACTGTGAGAGGTTACAAGCAAGACGTATTATTCTGCTATTATTTACACGCGGCGACATATGTGAGCATCTCGATCATGCGTCCACCTGCTGACTGCAGTTACCGTACTATTGCCCTACCGACTACCGTATGTTATCCATTGCATTGATGAAGGACGTATTATTCTGCAATTCATCTGTTCAAGTCACATTACTTTGTGTCTCATTGTTTCATTTTGGTACTCGTATGTCTATATCATTGTGTCGACTACTTGTGTTTTTTTAAGTGAAATTGTTACGTTAAATCGTGGATTTTTTATTATTGTTAAGTTCTTAACCAAGATATCTCGGATCGATTCTGTCACGAGTCGGACCAGGGTGGAATTATGTTAAAGCTGATTTGAGCCATTGAGATAAATTATACTCCTCCATTCTATTTTTGTAGTTCCACTTGTAAGATATTTCCATAAATCAAATAAGTATTATATTAATATTTAATTAAGTTATTTTATGGAAATTACGTTGGTCCATTGTATGATGGAATTTACCTTGGATTCTGTTTTTACTATTGATGGGGCATATTCTGCACCGATGACCAAGTCAACATATTGAGCAAGGTCAAGGGTATCCACAGCAAAGTCAGCGACTTAGACAGTCTATCCGGTGAAGCCCATCGGCTGTCACCCGGTCTCGGCCGGACAACTCGCCGCCAAGGACACAAATCTGCGTACTCATATCCAAGACCCTCGAGCCCGCCACAGTCCATCTACGAGGGTATAACGGTCTTTTTCACCGATAGCCATTTGGCCACTTGGCCACTACGTGACAAAAGGTGAATGCCTATAAATACTCCTCAACCTTCATTGAGGAAAGGATCCACAAATTGACCTAATAACCACTATTCATCTGGTAATATCTTATCTCTCTACAATATACCCTTAGCCAAGTTACAACAACCTCTCTCTAAGTTCACTGACTTGAGCGTCGGAGTGAGTACGCTCGGCCAAAGCCGAGCCCTCAGTTTGTTCATCGTTTCAGGAGACCGCAAGGAGGATTCAAGCAAGGACATCATCCTACTAGCTACGAGTGGCAACAAACATCTGCTCTGGAATTACACCCGGAACAATTGGCGCCGTCTGTGGGAAAAGACACTAGAAGCTAGTCACATTCATTCCCAAACAACAAAAACAAAAACACAAAAAACCCACCCGAAAAGCTAAGATGTCGAAACAACAAGAGATAGTCGCAACCGACGAAGCCACATTCTACCAAGATGATACATTTCACCATTCTGGAGTAGTACAACCCTCCACCGCGTAGTAGTCCAACCGGAATTCGAATGCCGATAATACACGGACACGCCGCCGCCCGCCAACCAGTCACCATCATGGGACGGTGGTTGACGTAGCAAAACCAAGACACTCCTGGACCTAATGGGAGTACACCACTCACATAGGCACGCCGACGCGAGCGGCGGGAAGCCGTCCAGAAACCAGGGCCCAGAACGTGACTCCAAGAAACTTGAACGGAGCATTGGGAGAAGCAGACCCTATCAAGACGCCGGAGGAGCCAAAAGTGGTCGTGGTAAACGTAAGTCCTTCTCGCACTCGGGAGAGGACATCGCCGCCGCAACACCGACGAGGAACACCCCGGAGAGCCAGTGGCCCGACTCGGAGAGTCGGAGAAGAAGCCCGAGCCGGAGAAGAAGTCCCTCCCGCTACGAGGAGAGAAGCCGGACTAGGAATGCGAGGAGTCGGTCGCCGCGTGTCATCCGACACGTGGTCAAACAACCCCTCGGTGATTATGTCCTAGACACCGCCGTGCCAACCAAGTCAAGTTGCCGGCGTTCACATATAAAGGAGACAGCGACCCGACCGACCACGCCGAGGCTTTCGAGTCTTACATGTCGGTATGGGAGCAGCCCGATGAGGTCCGTGCCGAGTTTTCCCAACGACTCGCATGGGATGGCTCAAAGCGGTACAAGGGGCTTCCCGACGGTTCGGTATCTTGTTTCGCCGACCGAAGGACGCCTTCTTAGCCCGACTCTTGCAACAAAAGGACGGTCGTGGAGACGTCGGACCTCCTAACTATCAAGCGGGAGGAGGACGAGTCTCTACGAAGCTATATGAAGAGGTTCGACGGCAAGGTCCAGGCAGATTCGGGAAATCAATCCCGAACCGGCTTCGCTGACCGATGAAGGGCCTCCCAAAGGGAAACTTAAAAGACGAGCTCATCAAGCACAGGGGCCTGGGCCTAGACGCCGCGAGGAAGATGGCCGACCAGGCCATCAAGGTGGAAGATTACCACAAGACCTGGTAGGCCCCAGCGAGGCCGAGCCCTCGAGAGAAAAGCCGCGGGATGATAGTCCTGGATGAGAGGCGCCGTGACAATAACAGTCACGATCCGATGAAAAACGCCGTGACAATAACGGTCACGGTCGATAGATCCGCCAAGAAATGGGCCCGACGGCGCGGGGAGAGCTCGGGAATGTTTTACCAAAGGCATTACCATGACAAAACCCCTCGGTCGGTCGCATCGGCCGCCAAGGTCTTCGCCCGAGCGGCGAGGCCGAGAAGGGAACGGCCTCCCAAGCCAAAAGGAGACGGTGACTCGAACCGATCTTTGCGAGTACCACGGATGCGCCGCCACCTCATCGACAACTCTGCGCATCGAAGAATGCCATCGAAGAGCTAATCCGAAAGGGGAGCCTCGACAAGTATGTGGCCAAAGGCCGAAGACGACGCCACGGCCGGATAAGAAATCCGTTTTTCAACGGATAGGAGTTATCCATGTAGTCATCGGAGGTAACGAGAACGGTGGATCGGCTCATGGACACAAACGGCACCCGAACGAGCCGTATCGGGCCATCAACTTTGTGCCCAACGCAGACCACCGCCCCCGAAGATTCCCGATATGACTATTGGAGGGAAGGACTACGAGGGAGTCATCGCCCCTCACAGTGACCCACTCGTAGTCAATTTGGACATATCCAACCACCTAGTGAAGAGACGTCGATAGAACACGGGCGCCTACACGAACATCATGTTCGGGAGTGCTTCCACGACCTCGGCCGAGAATCAAGGACTTGAGCCCCCGCACCCATCCACTATACAGCTTCTCCGGTGGCGGCTGGTACCCACGGTTCAATCGGACTACCGGTGATGTTCGGCGAGGGGAATACGGCCAAGAATGTCCTAGCCGAGTTCGTCGTCATCAACGGCCGCTCCGCCTACAACGCCCGATAGGCCGAGTTACTCGAGCGATGCCGACGCAGTGATGTCCATCCGGGCCCGACGCTAATGTATGTCTCGGACCGGGGGAAGCGCATAAGCTCGTCTCCAAAGACGAGAAGGACGAGGTGGTCAACATCCGGATATCGCGCGAGGATGCAACATGCAATCCCTCAAAGTGGCGAAGCGATCGGAGAAGGGGAAAAGCTCATCCTCGCAACCGAAGGGCGACCTTATGGATGCGACCGACGGGTGACGGGGAACAGCGCCTCTAAATGAGGCATTAGGAAACTGATAGACCTTGTATAGCGCCGGAGGTGCCCAAAACAAATGTGGGCATCCCGACGCATGTTAATATCAAATGTAAAATCGACCAAGTCTCCCATGAAGATGTCCATTTTCCCCACAAATCACCGGTAGGAATAAAGAAGCCGACACCGTCTCATACACAATTCGACAAGAGCGGCATCGTTAAAGAAGCCGACGCCGTCTCATCTCATCAATTCGACAAGAGCGGCGATCGTTAAAAGAAGCCGACGCCGTCTCATACCGTCAATTCGACAAGAGCGGCATCGTTAAAAGCCGACGCCGTCTCATACTCACAATTCGACAAGAGCGGCGATCGTTAATAAGCCGACGCCGTCTCATACTTTGTCGATTCGACAAGAGCGGCGATCGTTAAAGAAGCCGACGCCGTCTCATACTGTCACATTCGACAAGAGCGGCGATCGTTAAAGAAGCCGACGCCGTCTCATACTCGTCAATTCGACAAGAGCGGCGATCGTTAATGAAGCCGACGCCGTCTCATACTTTGTCGATTCGACAAGAGCGGCGATCGTTAATGAAGCCGACGCCGTCTCATACTTTGTCGATTCGACAAGAGCGGCAGCGTCGTTATGAAGAAATGTAGCGCCGTGGCGATCACCCCAAATAGTAGACGCTTGGCGATCACTTAAAGTGGTAGACGCCGCGTAACACGCTATCCGGACGCCTTGACCACACTTTGTCATAGACAAGAGCGGTGGTCCCCACGAAGAAATGTAGCGCTGTGGCAGTCACCCCAAATAGTAGACGCTTCGGCAGTCACTTAAAGTGGTAGACGCCGCGTAACACGCTATCCAGACGCCGACTCTTACTGTCGTACCGACAAGAGCGGCAGCTCCATCGAGCGACACCGCGACGATCGCGGCCAGCGCAATTGATAAACAAATCAAAATGCCTTAAAAGCGTTAAAAACATTTGAGATGCACACTCTAAATCGCCTCGGCCAAGCCAAGGTTCAAACAAAAAGAGACGCTCAATTAATAACGTAAGAGGGCAACTCAGACAAAAACGAGAAAAGACCTCGGCCAAGCCAGAGGCAAAGTGGAAACACTAAATACCGTTGAGACGCTCAAAAGAAATAAGGTGAAGACCTCAGCCATGCCGAAGGCAAAAGAAACGAACTCTTATTTATAATAGCAGTTTGCAGGCGAAAAGAATGGAGATAACAGCCTGCCAAAGGATACAAAATACAAGGAGAAAAGCAAAAGCTACAATTATGTCATTTGAAACACCAAAAGATGGCGGGGAGGAAGGGCTTAATGATCGGCCCCCGAACAGCTGAAGCAGATCTGCTGTAAACTTGTTCTCATCAAGCAGCACATGATGGTGTGTGAGGAGTGAAGCGGTCTGCTTTGTAAACTTGTTCTCATCAAGCAACCTCTGCTGGTGCTTGCTTACCATCGATGCGGTAGCCGCATCTTCTTCAATGGGCAACCCAAATAGCTTTCCTAGCACCTCGGCTTTGGCCTCGGCGTCATCGGCCGCCCTCATTCTCCCGACTTCCTCCTTAGCCGCCTTAGCCCTCTCGGAAGAGTCGCTTTCTCCGCGGCCGCCTCCTTCTCAATCTTTGCCTTCACCGCCTCCTTGGCCTTCTCCACCATGGCGTTCTCCTTAGCCTCGAGCTTGTCATCAAGCGACTTGTCATATCTACCCCACGGAAAGGAACCATCAAGAGGGAAAAGCTCCTCGATCACTTCCCTAGCACTCTCCTTCGGCCAAATCCCGGAATTCAGCGCACAGATTGGGGAGCATGACGGTTTGGAGCATCTCAATGTCCGCCTCCTTCGCGCTGATGATGGCCTCTTTGCCCCGAACCACCTCCGCCTGGGCCTTAAACAGGCCCTCGGATTCGTTCCTCTGCTGGAGATAGAGGTCGGCACGCCCTTGAACATGGTTACACTTCTCCAAAGACTTCGCGGCCTCGGCTGCCGCAGCCTCGGCCTTGGCTTTCTCGAAGGACCTCTTTTTCGGCGTCCTCCCTGAGTTTTCTCTCGGCCAAGAGCGCCTTCTCAGCATCTCCCCTAAGCTTCCGCTCATTGAGGAGACCTAGCTTTGCCGACGCACCCACACCGCTTAGCGGCATTACGCTCATGAATGCTCGAGCCACGGCCTTCTCCCGCGCTCCATGAGACGAGCGGCGGTAACCACGTTCCACCTTGCAAGCTCCCTAATTAGCTTCGTGCCTTCCTCTATAAGTCGGGAGACGAAGCCTTCGGGATGAAGGGACGGTGGTAACAATTTGACCCCCAACCGCGGGCCGGGAGGAGGAAGCCTTCGGGATGAAGGGATAACGGTGACGCCTTGATCACCGGCTGCGCAGAGGTCCCCTCCACCGCCGCCCAACGAGAGCGAGAAGCCGGCCGCGGCCGGCCTACAAAAATTTAATAAAGACGTCGGTATCAACGTATATCGACATGTCGGAAGCCTCGTCATCGGGAGCACCCAATGACTCGGCTAAATTTAAGCCACGGAATGAATAGGTACCGTGCTTCGCCTTCTTGGCCGGAGGAGGCACTTCCTTGCCAACGGTAGAGGCTGCCTCCTTCCTCTTTCGGATAAGGGGAGATTCCTCCGCATCGGAGTCCCCCTCGGAAGGAATATCAACAACCTCCACCTTTTTAGAAGGGGGGGTGGGAGTTGGAACCAACGTCGACGCCCTCGCCGCCTAAGACATCAAGCTTTTCCGCGTCCGACGAACAACGCCGCCGATAACCTTCGCCCGAGCCTCCTCCACGCTCAAGCCCCTCGCCCCGCTCCATAAGATCACCCGGCGACCTCCTACGGTCGTGGGTTTGAGCCTTGGGATGCAAGTTGGCAACGGTCCCATCTTTGTGCGGCCCCATTCTCTCGGAGAAGATCCTCGGACAAGCCCTTCCCAAAGTGGTCTCAAAGAAACAAAGCAAGAGTTAAGTAGAGGAAATAAACCGGAATTCGAGGAGCAAGAGCATTAAGAGCGGCGATGGGCCTCACACCGACCCCACTCACCCCGTGCTAGGGCCGGTATGAGGCCGACATGGCAGAGCGGCTCATCCTGAAGGATGATCTGCGTCGGAGGAATCCATCTTTTCGGCACCCCACTCTTGTCCACCTCAAAGAGCCTCATTGCCGGCCTCTCATCGTCCCGGAGATAGACACTTTGCTAGCATCCATTTTGAGCTTCTTCCGGAAACCCATCTATCGTGCTCCGCCCGAGTCTCACACCGCAAGTTAACTCGGTCTTTGGAAAAAGCGGGGCGGCGGATAGTCATCCGACCTTAACGTACACCCACCGGCCTTGCCGATCCTTGCAAGAAGAAAGTTTGTTGACAAACATAACCCGGCTCCATCTCCACACTTTGTACCATCCGACGCGCGAAAATGGTTTGAGATGGTGAAGCCGGCGGAATAAATTTACCGTTGGGGCCTCTCCCTTGAAGAGACAGAGCCGGACAAAGCCGATTATGGTCCTCATAGCCAACGGGTGCAGTTGTGCAACGGCAACGTTCATGGCTCTAATAATGGCCATAACGTACCCATTCAGCGGAAACCGGAGCCCGTACTCCAAATGCCGCATGTACACGCCAGTGTGGCCCGGTGGAGGGCAACAGACGGCCTGACCCTCCTCGGGGATAACAATTTTATATCCCCTACCGAAGAAAAAATGGCCCTCGAAAAATTCCTCGCTGGACAATCAAGAGCTTATGAGCCCAAGCACGGTCAAGACCGACCTTACGGGCATCGCCGTGATCCAGACGCATCGCCTCCCTTCATCACGACGAGGCCTTTCCACTTCATCACCGAAATCATCACCAAAATCGCCATAAGAATCGTAGTCCTCCCATTCCTCAAGAATTTGAGGATCAACTTCAGGAGAAGGAGACCTAGGGCCCCCGACGCGGGTTTACTAGGTCCAAGATCGCGAAAGACATGCTCACAACAAATTATTAAACGAAATAAAAGAAAATGTTTGTTTACCTCAAAGAAAAAACACTCGCCGGATCGAAGACCGAAGATTGGAAGAATAGAAAGCCCTTGAAAGTTTAAAGAGAGGAAGATTTTGGGAGAAATTTTTGAAAATTTGAGGAAATGAAATTAATGGCCAAAATCACGGAGTAACTACCCTATTTATAGGAAAAGCCCATGAAGAAGGACCAATCAGGGCACACCCATGAAGCGTCAACCAATCGGCAAGCGGACACGTGTCGGACATGCAACCGCGAATGTCAATCGTTGCAACGGTTGAATGTCAATCAATGCTACGATTACCAAGCGTATTCAACACGCCCATTCACATCTCTTCGCCTGTTCATCTCCCTCAACAAATTCCTAGGCGCCCGCTCTCCGCCGGCTACATGATCGACCAAGCCGGGAAGCACGGCCGGGGCAATAAAAATAACCGGCACTCTCTCCACCGGTCTCGCCACCGTCACATTATTTCCCACATCGGATACCCTTTACGCATCCATGTGGAGGGGGGATATATGGTACGGCCTAACAAAGAAGGTTGCCGATGCTTCAGAAGAAGCCGATACCAAAAATTTTGCAAAAATACTTGCGCAGAATATACGCTCAACATACATCGGAGCCCATACCACGGCATAGACTACGCTGGGGGCAAATTGATGGGGCATATTCTGCACCGATGACCAAGTCAACATATTGAGCAAGGTCAAGGGTATCCACAGCAAAGTCAGCGACTTAGACAGTCTATCCGGTGAAGCCCATCGGCCTGTCACCCGGGTCTCGGCCGACAACTCGCCGACACAAATCTGCGTACTCATATCCAAGACCCTCGGCGAGCCCCGCCACAGTCCATCGGCCGAGGGTATAACTCTTTTCACCTGATAGCCATTTGGCCACTTGGCCACTACGTGACAAAAGGTGAATGCCTATAAATACTCCTCAACCTTCATTGAGGAAAGGATCCACAAATTGACCTAATAACCACTATTCATCTGGTAATATCTTATCTCTCTACAATATACCCTTAGCCAAGTTACAACAACCTCTCTCTAAGTTCACTGACTTGAGCGTCGGAGTGAGTACGCTCGGCCAAAGCCGAGCCCTCAGTTTGTTCATCGTTTCAGGAGACCGCAAGGAGGATTCAAGCAAGGACATCATCCTACTAGCTACGAGTGGCAACAAACATCTGCTCTGGAATTACACCCGGAACAACTATTATCTCCAATAACTTACCATTCACAATTTAGGAAACTGTCTCGTTGACTCTTTGATGACAAGAGTCTATATAAGGGGAACATATTTATTCTGATTAAGGTTCACCAAGCCTACCTTATTAAGAAAATACACCATCTAAATTGTGAGGAGCCAAGTCAGATTTGGGGAATAAGGAATTGGCTTATTCATTAAGACGGATCAATTATTTCAAGCAATGGCTGGAGGTAAGTAATCGATCTCTTTTATCGCTTCCGCATTCAGTTTATACATGTTAATTATGAGATTAGAACATGTTATTTTAGACTATAAAAACTTACACTACTTTCCCTTTATTTTTATTTCAAATTAATTCTTCTCGCTCTTTCTAAATTTAATAAATGAAAATAGTGGCCATTTAAAATGGCGCATAAGTAACAAATACGGTCTTACTACCTTTATTAATTTAATTGCCCCTTTCACTCTAATTTTGTCACCTTTACTTTGTTATCCGGGATTGATATTTCGTTTATTAGAGGGTTTCAAATTCAAGCCTCATTAAGAGTAAACTTGTGAGGATAAAATGGCATGGACTATGATTTTTAAACTTCGAGTTAGTCACCCTCTAAAAAGGGTGATTGACTCAGTGTACGTGGTTAACATTCTATCACATATATTTTGATGTTTACCCAATAATTCATATCCACGTCATCCAAAAAATAAAAGGAAGGGTCTTTATCATTTAAATGGGCGGCACATACATAGGGATCCACAATCCTATGCTAAATATAAACAATGATATACTCAGTATGAATGAATTTAGAGTAGGAAGGATTATTGTTGTTTGATGAATATATATGTGTTCCCTATTGGATTAATGATTGCACCACTTAGGTAATATCTCACGTACTCTTGATGTAATTTGATGTTAGTTCATCAAATGTGACAATAAAGTTAGCTAATGAAGTAATCTAAATGTGGATGTCAACTTCACCTAAGATTTAGGGTATCTTGTAGCTTGTTTGGTTGAAAGTGAAGTCTAATTGTAGCAAGCAAGTCTAAAGATTTAACGAATGTTTTGGTATGTTGTTCCCTAACCTACAGCTGTAGGTATACACGTTAGATTCACTTGAGTCGTGGGTTGACTACTTCATACATGCAATAATTTGGGGGTAGAGGAGTTTTTTTTTTTTGGTAGAGGGTGTTTGTATCCTTGATATTGCATAAGTCACTTGTACATAAAGATAATAAAGTTATTAAGTTCCTTGTAGATGGCTGTACGTGGACTGTGCCTGGATCGCCATTTTTATTTCAACGGCACGCACAACACGGTCAAAGTCCACCTTTTCTTCTCTAGGTTGTGTCAATCCATTCGTGCCTTTGAGACGAGGTTCTTTTTCACTTCGGCCATTTTAACTCGCCCTTGTTCATTGGGGTCATTAATTTCTCTTCCAGATCATGCTAGTCTCGATAGTTGGCTTCCAAAGTCGCCACCATTAATGCTTTCCTTGTCGAGGTCCTCCATTTTGCTATCTTTTTGTGCTCGTCGAGGAGGTGTAATCCTACCTCCCCCCCCCCCCCCCACCCCCACCCCCACCCTTTCTCCCGCTGTGGTTGGAGTTAACCCTCGACTGGGAATGATCCCTAGCTCGGCCTCTCTCAAGGTTGAGCCTCCCTTAGCAACATGGAGTTGCTTTGAATTACTTGGGCCTTTGAGGAGGACCATGGGCTCCGAGACTGGCTTTGGGCCTAATGACTTTAGCCTAATTATCGTGCCCCAACAGAAACTTTGTAAAAGAGCTCATTAACTCTATGAAGAGCATCATAAATAATGATAAGGGTAAAGTCGTGTCGCTTAAATCAAAGTAAACCTACTCAATACTAACTAATAATCAGTGGTAAGAAAGGTATCGAATCCACACGGAGACGATAATAACTATTTGCAAATGTAATAATCTGTCTTAGGTATCGAATTCTGGGGGTATGATTGGTTTGATTTCTGTAACTAATTTCAAGAATAATTAAAAGACGAATTCAATACATATTAAAAATTATAGGGATCAGGTTCACTAGGATTACTATCCGGGGATGTAATTTAGTCAATTAAAAGGTTAATTAAGTTGTTTAGTGTCATAAGATTGGTCGACTCTATTATGCCCATTAGATCTAAGCTTAAAGCTCCGTTTGGCACGACATTTCAGGTAGCTTATTTGACCAAAATAGCTTATTTGACCAAAATTTCAGTTACCTGATTTTTTTACAAGTGTTTGGCAAGTAACTTATTTGGTCAAATAAGGTAACTGAAATGAAATGCTACCTCAGGTAGCATTTGAAAAATCAGGTACCTGAAATGACTTATTTTCCATTTTGTACCCCTTTATTCTATAATATTAAATACTTTTCATATCCTTTTACGTCATTTTACCAAAATCAGCTACCTTCTCATCTAGTTTGCCAAACACATTTTTATATAATCAGTTACCTAGCTTATCAGCTCCTAATTTTCAGCTACCTTTTCAGGTTTCAGTTAACATTTCAGTTTTCAGCTACCTTTTCAGGTTTCAGCTACCTTTTCAGGTAGTTTTGCCAAACAGAGCCTAACATGCGGTAGCTATCATTAAACTAATCTATTCAATTGTCGCTGCCTTTAATTTATTAGTCTTAACCCGGTTAGTGATAATCTTAATTCGCAAGATTAATAATTAATCAATTCTGATCAGTAAATCAATTAACTAGAAGTAAGACACCAATTGAACAACAATAACTTATGTAATCCCCCTTTTACTAAAAGAATAAGAGGTTACTAGAATTTTTCCGCCTAAATGATTTATTCTATAATTAGACTATTAGACTTCACTATATCCTATCTATAAATGGGCCATACTTTCCAAACAATAAATATCTCTATTCTATTTTAAAAGGATATAATATATTTTTCAATTTGCATAGACTATTAATAAGATATTCTGATTTTGTCATAAATGAAATTGCACTAATTATACGTATGATATGATGATAGGCTATCGCGCACCTAACAAAGATAAATACCCTAGACACAAATGAATGTAGTAGTAGGGTTGAACACAAGGAGACGGGATTTGCTAAACAAGTTGTCACTGAGTGAACTCTATCAAGGTCGGTTATCGATTGATTGTTTAGTTTGATTTGTAAAACAATGATAAACCAATAAGAGAAATCAATAATAAAGAAAGAGCTTAGGTAAGTCGGGTTACACGTGCAAATTATGTAAATGCTCATGTCAAACTAAGAAATAGATAATACGATAATTGTTTAGGTCTTATGACAACCACCTCTCGGCCTTATTGTCAACCATAGAACGGGTTCTAGCGAGCTCTCGCTATGACTAGATCGGTCTACTAAAACATGCTTAATCTAATTCAATTCCGTGCCTCTCGACTTATAGAAAGAATTAACAAATTTAATCTAAGATAGTGGCCAACAATCAAAGACTAACAATTCAATACAAGAATGTGATAGAAACTATTATACGATTACAATAACATCTTAGTTCAACAATTACAACAAACTATTTATGCATGGCTTCCCTATTCCCTAGACAAATGAACTACTCTTGCACAATGAAGATTAAACCAGTGACATGAAATGATAAACATGAACATACTAACTAGTAAATGAATAACAAAAGTAATACTAGAAATGAGATTACCTTGACAATGGAAAAAGAACTTGGAAATGAAGAACAAGATAACAAATGGAAATAACTTGAAATGCAAATTTGATAACTTGAAATGCTTGAATGAAATTGTTTATAACATAAAGGAAATGCTTAAAGGAAATCTAATCTAAACTATACTAGGAAATTGAAATAGTGTATGAAAAACATGTAAAAGTGGTGTAAGAGTTGTGTAAAAATTGCGTAGAAGTGTCCCGGATCAACACCCTTTATATGGGAATAAGGGGTGTAACGTAAACGACCTAAAAGGGGCAACCCCGATCGGGGACGTGTGATTCTTCAATTTCGTCTTAATTTCGTTTTAACTTCTTGCTTTATGGTGATGCAGAATCCGATGCTTGCATGTTTATGAGTCCGTCTAAGGCATCCTAGGGATCATTTGGCATCCAATTCATGCTCTTAACTTGGGCTTTTACTAGGACTAAATTTCTTTATTTGCACACCAACCAAAGATGGTTTCATCAAGCTCGGGATTTCAAATTTCTTCCCGAAATGCCCCTATACTTTCCGGAACGCCCTTGCATGGTCAAGACTTGCTCTCATTAGCCTCTTGAACTTGAGTGAATGCTAATTTGATGGGAAAAAGCTACCAAAGGCTTCATTTCCTACAAAATTCAATGAATACGAGCAAAAACACCTAGAGCACAGAATTAGCTCACAAATACACTTAATGAAGTGCAATAAATAAATAATCCGAGCTAAAATAGGGAGTTAAACTATATATAAAATGGACCTATCAGACTATCATTTGATAAAATATTTTACTATTATTATTTTTAAAACTTAACATGATGGCTACGTATAGTTATTTAGCAAACATTTTCATTCTAAATAATTATATTATTCTGTCTTTTGATACAAACATACTCAGTATGTAGTATTCATAGATATTTTTACTTCTAAAATGAAAAAAACTTACAAATTATATATTTTTTCTTCCACTTTCACTTAATATATCTATCCCTTTTCCATACTACGCGAACATTTAAATTTTGGTTAATTTTGTTATTTAACAAATATGGAGTACATAAGTATAATTATTACAACGCATATCTTATCTAATTGTATTACTAATGTCATTACTTCACGCTTATATTATACCTTTAGTGGGATATAATGATATAACTACAATAGTTTTTTGAAATAAAGTGAACAAAATGGTTTCAGTAAAACCGACAATTTTATTAGGAGTAAAAGTCTTGAACCTTCTCTATTCCACCTCTTAATATAAGTTTTCTTCAAGTTATAATGTTACCCACCTATTGTAATTGGGTTTCTACCTCTAAATATAAAACATTACTGATAGTAAATTTTATAGTTAATTTTTAAATGAAGTTAAATAAGTAGTGTAATTGTTAAATTCTCTAATATTTCTATCTAAAAATCCGCGCATTTGCGCGGGATCTATACTAGTATCACAATCATTTTATTAATTAATCCCCCTTCTAACAACCTAGATCCCCTTTCACCCTAAATTAGAAGTTTAGCTACTCATACTAATTAAACTAACAATAATTAAATTAAAAGCAAACATAATTAAGATTATAAACAAGATGAAAAATAAAGCAATTAAGGAATAAGAACTTGAATTAATAAAAATTAAGTAAAGATTAACAATTACCGAAGTGAAGGATTCAATGAATTAAAGCAAAGTGCGTAGATCTGAAAATAACTGTATAAAAACTAATCTTAACACCCATGTATATGAAGCGTAACCTAATTCACGATTACAAGTTTCCTATTTATAATAATCTTAAACCGACATAAAGAAGTTTCGTAAACACGTCAGATATAAGGCTCCCCATCGAGTTACCTCTGGCTACTCGATCGAGTACAAATCAGCACGATCGTATAAGGAGTTACTCGATCGAGGGACTTTAGTCTTCACAGCTTCTCTTCTCGTTTCTTCCTCTTTTCTCTCCATTCTTCCTCGTTTCTCTTGCCATTTTTCTAGTACTCCGTCTTGGCGACTCCGTGGTGCTTATTATCAGCCATCTGTACCACGAATGCATACAATCTACATTAAAACACCAAACGGCGGAAGTATCGACATTCTAGCATAAACGGCGTATAAATGACATATATAAGCACGAAAACCGTCTCAAAAGTAATTAAAGGGAGGCATAAATTTGTATATAATTATGACTCATCAAATAACTACAAGTTTTATGTGCAATCGGTGATATACTCCGTATTATTTAACTAAAGAACTACTCACTCAGTTTTAGGTATAAACTTATGATTGGAACTTATAAAAGATACGAGAGTACAATTTACAAAATCCCTATTTTTATTGGATCGTCATATCAGATGAAGCTTCCTATTTGCTAGGAAGGACATATTATTGGTCCTCTTAGAGGACCTAAGGACAAGTGCAATGGAAGAACCATTTTTTTGATAATCTCAAAAATTAAGAATTTTTTGTCACAATGGAATAACTTACTTAAAGTTTTTCCATGATAAAAATATTAATTATTTAATGTAATTAATTAGTTAATTACTTAACGGGGCCCAAAATTTTTCTTGTTTTTTTTGAAAGAACCTCGTTTTTAATATCAAACTAAGTTTGTTTATTTAAGGATAAATTTTTTCATGTAATGGAACAAACTTTTTTTGGAGGTTTTAATAAAGGGGTTTTGATATATACAACTCATTATGCTGTATTTAAGCATTTAATATCTTTCATATTTGGTATTAAGTCAGGAATTTAAGACTAAATTATACATTACCCAATGCAATTAATGCAACCCATTGGGTTGTACTCCCTCCGTACCACACCAAAGGTAACACTTACTATAAACGGACGTACCACACCAAAGGTAACATTCCTTAATTGGCCCACAACTTTACCAACTTATCGTTATAACCATTTGATATTTACACAAAATGCCACTACATACCCCACCTACCAAACCCACAATTAAACACTCAATTACATACCCTCACCTATTTATTCCCTCTTTACCCTTACTTTTTCCAATTTTTCTTAAATACTCCATTTTTCCCTACGTTACCTTTGGTGTGGTACGGAGGGAGTATATATCAAAAGTCAAAACCCATTAATAAAACCCACATGGATACATAAAGACAAATCATTTGTGACTTCCTGTCACACTAATTTTTATTTTATCAATCCCTATAAATAATATATGACCCGTTATAAACTTATGACGGATATACCTATTATAAAGGAGACCTAGTGTATTTTCAACTTCTTGTTTTATTCCATTAAAGGCAAAAAAGGATATATAGATATGGTTGAAATGAGTACTAGAATGGAATATAAATGCTAGTGGAGAATCTTTTTTTCCCTGAAAAAGATGATTCTTTTAAATAAGGGCCGCAAATGGCCCAACAAAATGTAATTGAGACATCCATTCCAGATAGTGACTAAAGGCCTAAAGGGTCTCAATCTTAGATCCAAGTGAAAGTATGAAACATGTGTGCTCTCTAAAATGGCCGAATCTGTAAATGCTATACAAAGAATATGCGTTTTGTGGATATTTTACATTTTTATGTCACTTTTCGTATAAGACTGTCTCACAATAATCAATAATAAATTGTAAGATGTCTCATTATAATGAGAAGTTACTTTTTTTATTTCACGATTTTATTTTTGTTTTTATTTTTGTTATTGTTAGTTATTAGTATGTTTTATGGCATGTCTCATAATATCAGTATATGAGACAATATCAAAAAAACATTTGCGCTAATTTGTAAACTATGCACAAAACCGTTTAAGCATGTTTTTATCAGAGTGATAAGCTCTAACTCAAGAAATCATAATTTAAGATCGGATTGCTGCTCCCATGCAAAAAAAAAATATTTGAACTTGATATGTATGGGCAATGCGGGATTTATTTATGTCCGAGGCATTTGAAAAAACTCATTTAGGATGGACTAGGGGTGTAATCGAGCCGGTTTGAGCTTGAGTTCGGGTGGGTTTGCAATCAGCTCAGAAACTCGAGCTTGAGCTCCGAATCGGCTCGGAAATTTCCGAGCTTAAGAAATTAAAGCTCGAAATCGGCTCGGATTAGGCTCTCGGTTAAATCATATTTTTCTTTACTTTCTTTAACTTTTATATCAAATTAAAAATAAATATATTATAGAAAAATGTAAATATAAAATACTTATCAAATATAATTCAAAATTAATCATAAATGCTAAAATAACATTTATTAATTAAGAACAAAAACAATTGTAAATGCCAAAATTAAATAATAATAATAAAATAAAACGAGCCTATAAGAGCTTTCGATCCGTACTATACTCAGCTCAGAATCGACTCGGATTTGGCATACCTTGGCTTGAAATCAGCTCGGAATCAGTTTTGACCCGAGTTTTGACCAAGCTGATTTCGATCCTAACGAGTCAGTTCAGATCATTTACAGCCCTAGGATGGACTAATTAATATTGTTACTTGAAATTTATAAATTTCCTTTTATTTCACTCAATCAATCTAATAAATTTTATTAGATTAAACATGACATTTTATTCACAACATCTTTATTACATAACCTTTTTAAAATTCCATCAGAAATCAATTAATTTCAACAATCCATCCATTCTTGTCTTCAATCTCACCCTTTTGAATTGCCATATAAGTTGAGAACATCCTTTTATACACAGCATTTTCATCTATTTTGTAATCAACCCTGCATTTTTATGGAAATCAATATTAACATTTCACAAAGTATGCTCTTTAAAATGGTCTCAGGACTTTGATATTGGAAGGAATTTGTTAAAGACTAACCTTTTGTCTTGGTATGTTATGCTACCAACTGGGTTTACTACCACTGCAGTTCCTGTACAGAAAACTTCATCTGCTTTCAGCAATTCCTCTACTTCAATTAGTCGTTCCTCGACCTGCACGATATTTTATCATTTGGAACTATTGTGAAATTGTTCAATCTTGTAATTTTTAAGCGGAATTAAAATGTATGGAGAAATAAAAGTTTGTTTCTTTATGACTAGGTTTACGTATGTGTCTTTTAAACGGTGTTATAAAGGCGATCATGATGTTAACACGATATAAATTTAGGTTTTCAGTACCATTCTTACGATTTTGCCAGCTAAATTAGCAGACATTTGGTCATGCTTGGTTTATTGATCAACTATATAAGCGTCAGCTGAATAAGACTTGCCTGATAACCGTGATCATGCGCGATTTCAATGATGCCGTTTCTAGTAATTCCTGCCAGGATAGAGCCTTTCGTTGGAGGAGTCGAGATTATATTGTCCTGAAAATAGTGATTGATTTGGACAAGGAAACAGTTACATAAATATAAGCTACCTTATTTTTGTATGCAAGTGTTTGACATGTAGCTTATTTAACCAAATAGGCAAATAAGTTACCTGAAATGAAAAATAAGGTACCTGATCTTACTTCCAATTTACCATTTTATTCTATAATATTTTAATAATTATTATATCATTTTAGGTCAATTCACCAAAAACCAACTACCTTTTCAAGTGCTTTGCCAAAAATGTTTTATTTAATCAGTTATCTTATCGCTCCTACTTTTCAGCTACCTTATCAATTAACTTTTAATTTTACCAAACAAAGTCTTAATCCAAGATATGTTATACCTTGACGATAAATATATTGCAAGCGGAGACTTCCTCCACATATTTGTTGTGTTCTGAATCAAGATACAACACATCAGAAAATCCTTTGCTCTTTGCCCTTATTAATGGTTTCAAAGCCTAAAATAAACATTAATCAAACAACAGGTACAAAAATATCAGTGTAGTAATTATTGGCAAATTTACGGTCACACCGCCGACTTTAAATAGATCACATCTTATAACTTATTACCGGTGCATAGTTGGTGATCGATTTGACACCACCGGTGCCACCACGAGAAGCACGATGAAACTCGTCCTCAACGTACAAGCTTAAGGGGGCACTTCCCGCCTGATAGTTACATATACCAATATGAAGGATTTGTTAGAAGATAAGACTCTGATAAGAAGTGTATTGCAGACAAGGGATAGGAAACTAACTTTGAAATAATTGCCAACAGGAGTAACGTAGATGATGAACGTGTACTCTGGAGCCGGGGCCAACCCTAAAACCGGTCCGGTTCCTAGAAGCAAAGGTCTAATGTATAGGGTACCCTTCCCTGCCGGAGGAATCTGTTTCCATGGCCAAAGAGGTTAAAAACTGGAGGCGAAAGTAGAGTTTAAGGTTGTGAAATACAGACCCAGCGGTTGTTAGCGAGAACGGTCTTCTTGACAGCATCAACAAAGAGATCAACAGAAGGAGAAGGCATGCACATTCTTTCAGCCCCTATTTGCATGCGCAATGCATTTTCATGAGGTCGGAACAACACTATTTTCCCGTCTTCTCGCCTCATTGCCTTCATTCCTTCATATAAGCCCTTTGGGAATTTACACAACATTGTTAGTTTTAGTACAAAACTACCCCGTTCATTCTTATTAAGTCCATAGATTATAGTGATAATTATGAGTAACTGGTGGTGGCTAACAGGGCGAGTTAGCTCGACCTGCCCCCGACCTTTGTCTAGCCAGGGTCGAACTTCCCCATACAGGCCAGCTCTCAACCCACCCTGCCACCAGAATATCCCCTACTGATAGGTGAGGTAATCTCCTTCAGGATACTGAAGGCACTTAATGGGTTACCAGATTCAAACCTTTAACCACTTATTTAAGAGATAGGAATACCTTTATAATAACATTGTTGTACGAATTATCAACTTACTTGACCATAATTCAAGACACCAGCAGCAGGGCTCAACTCAATATTACCATAGGGTAAAAGTTGTCCCTTATCAAACTCGTCTCCAATTGAGCATTTCATTATGTACATGTAATCTGTTGGAGTTACGCCGAATCCGAGACTATCCCAATCGATTTCCGTGTCCATTCCATTACATGTAAGCCTGTCAAAATAAAGGAAATAAACTTACACAAATTTACACAAATATATATACGGAGTAATTATTTTCTAATCAAACAAGAAGTAGCTTTAGTCAAGAATTGCTTTACGGCATACAAATGTCCCATTATATGTATCTTATGCGCGCTATTTCGTATCACAAACCGTTATAATTAACCCTACATAACGGTCTTATTAGAAATTAAATTTGTTAATAAGCAAATGTTTGTCAGTTTCTTGGAATTCACTTTTTTTTTTTTTACGAATTTGAGCATAGGCGAAATGACATCTAAAATACATTAAAAAAAAAAAAAAAGATAAAGATTGGTGCCAATTGCCGAACATTACCTAGAGTTAGAAGAATCTGAGGCCATAGTGATCAAAAAGATTATAGTGTTCGATAAAAGAGAAAAAACAACGTAGAATTTTGTTGATAAAATTGTAACTTGTTATAGTTCCTATTTATAAGCGCGGTGGCATGTTCAGTGGCGGAGCCGAAATCGTTTAAATATGAGGTCAATTCTAATGTAATTGTTATTCATTTGTTTTATTACGGGATTTTAAAGACACAAATTTTTCAAATTAGCCAATTAAATATTGTTGATGAAAAATGTCAATTGTCGAAAAATTGTAAGGTCTCAAGACCCCACTACCTACGCCACTAGGCAAGCCCTAATCATTTCAGAATAGACCGTCCAAATTTTTAAATTGTGCATGAAACGCGAGATTAATTAACATTGATGTTGCGGAGTATTACACTCAAAATAATGCGTATGCATCGAATAATATTTGTTAGTGAGTTAGTCTATGTATGTTAATTATTCAAGTCCAGATGTTATTCACAGTGTATATGGCTGTCATTCGATTTTACACCAACTTTGTATTTTTATAATTCCATATTAATAATAATTAGATGAAAATTTGAACTTAAAATTATTAAGATAAATGGATGTATGATTACACATTATTTTAGTTGAGAATATCTTAGTTGAGAATTTGCATAAAATAATTAAGATTGTGGTTAGTTGCGAATTTTAAAATTCTTCTGAAAATAGGCGGTGATGGGGCATATTCTGCACCGCTGACCAAGTCAACATATTGAGCAAGGTCAAAGATGTCCACAGCAAGTCAACGACCAAGACAGCCTAGCCGATGAGAATCATCACCGGTCGACTGGTCTCGGATGACAACCTTCCAAATGGGACACATACCCGCGTACTCACATCCAAGACCCCTACCGTGAGTCAACAGGCCCGCCGGCCTGCCATAGGTCCCTCGGCCGAGGGGTAGATCGCCTTTCCACCGCTAGCCACTTGGCCACTTGGCCACTACGTGACAAAAGGTGAAGTCTATAAATACTCCTCAACCTTCATTGAGGAAGGGATCCCAATTCAGAAATACACAACTTAACCTAAATACACTATTCATCCGGTATAATCTTCTTTATCTCTCTGCAATATATTCCTAGCCAATTAGCATACAACATATATATTTAAGTTTATCGACTTGGGCGTCGGAGTGAGTACGCTTGGCACAAAGCCAAGCCCTCGCCCGTTCGTTGTTGCGGAGAGGCCGAGAGGAACGAATAAGACCAAAGGAGAATCCAACTCAAGACATCATTCTACAAGCCACGGGTGGTAACGATACTTGCTCGGAATTACACCCGGAACAATTGGCGCCGTCTCGGGGAAAAGACACTAGAAGCTAGTCACATTCATTCCCAAAAAAAAAAAAAAAAAAAAAAAACAACAAAAACCCACCCAAAAAGCTAAGAAGATGTCAAAAGAACAAGGGGTGTTCGTAAATCGACGAGCCCCTCCACCCGGATGATACCTTCAACAATTCTCGAGTCATACACCCCTCCGCCGGCGAGTAATCCAACCGGAGTTCGGGATGCCAATAACACCAGATGCGACGCCGCCCGCCAACCAAGTCACCCTCATGGGACATGTGGTCGACGTGGCATTGCTAAAGCAAATCCTGGACCTCATCGGTAGGACGTCGGCTCACACCGTCACACCGACAAGAGCGGCGGGACCCGTCCGAGAGACCAGGGGCCCGAACGTGACTCCAAGAGACTTGAACGAGCACCGGAAGAGGTTGGCCCTGTTGAAACACCGGAGGAGCCCGAATGCGGTGATGGACATAAGTCCCGACCGCACTCGCGGGGGACAACGTCACCACAAAGCACCACGAGGCCCACTCCGGAGGAATGAAAGAAGTCCGACCCATCGTAGTCGGAGAAGAAGAAGCCCGACTCGCCGTAGTCGGGAAGGAGTCCCTCCCGCTACGAGGAGAGGAGTCGGGCTAGGAATGCGAGGAGCCGATCTCCACGTGTCGTCCGATGTGATCGACAGCCCCTCGCCTCGTCCTAGAAGTCCAGGTGCCAACTAAGCTCAAGTTGCCACCCATATCATACAAAGGGGAGGGTGATCCACCGACCACGCCGAGGCTTTCGAGTCTCACATGTCGCATGGGGAGCAGCCCGATGAAGTATGGTGCCGAGTCTTCCCAACGACATTGCATGGGATGGCTCAAAGTTGGTACAAGGGGCTCCCCGACGGCTCGGTGTACTACTACGCCGACCTAAGGGACGCCTTTCTAGCCCAGTACTCTTGCAACAAGAGAAGGGCCGTGGAGACATCGGACCTCCTAACTATCAAACAAGAAGGGGGCGAGTCTCTACGAAGCTACATGAAAAGGTTCGACGGAAAGGTCCAACCAGATTCGGAGATTAATCCCGAATCGGCGGCCTTCGCGTACGATGAAAGGCCTCCCAAGGGGAGATTTGAAAAATGAGCTCATCAGGTGCGGAGGCCTGGGCTTGGATGCCGCCAGGAAGAAGGCTGACCAAGCCATCAAGGTAGAAGACTATCACAAGACGTGGCTGGGCCCGAGCGAGGCCGAGCACTCGGAAAAGAAGAGCCGCCAGGAGGACAATCCGCAGGAAAGACGCCGTGACAACAGCGGGTCACGGTCCGAAGAAAGACGCCGTGACAATAATAGGTCACGGCCTGACAAATCTGCCAGGAAACAGGACTCGGCGGGCGCCGGGTGGAGTTCGGGAACGTACCACCAGAGGCGGTATAACGATAAAACCCCTCTCGTCGTATCGCCGCCAAGTCTTCGCCCGAGCAAAAGCGAGGGCCGAAGTGGGAGAGACCCCAAAACCAAAGAGTGACGGTGACACGAGCCAAGATCTTGTGAGTACCACGGCCACACCGCCATCTAACCAACGATCGCGGCATCTCAAGAATGCCATTGAAGAGCCGATCGGGAAGGGGAGCCTCGGCAAGTACGTTGCCAAAAGCCAAAAACCGACGCCGGCGTTCGAGAAGAAATCCGTCTTCGAACGGATATGAGTGATCCACGTTGTCATCGGGGGCCACGAGAACGGAGGGTCCGCTCATGGGTACAAACGACACCCGAACGAGCTCTATCGGGCCATCAACTTTGTGCCCAACACACGCCACCCCTCTTCCAACATCCCCGACATAACTATCGGAAGAAAGGACTACGAAGGAGTCATCGCTCCTCACAACGACCCACTTGTAGTCAATTTGGACATATCCAACCACCTGGTCAAAAGGTGCCCGATTGACACAAAGCATACACGAATGTCATGTTCGGAGTGCTTCCTCACCTCGGCCCGAAGGTCAAGGATTTAAGCCCCCGCACCAACCCGCTATACGGTTTCTGCGGGGCCGGACCGGTACCACCGGGATCAATCGGACTCCGTAACGTTCGGCGAAAGGAATGCGGCCAAGAATGTCCTAGCCGAGTTCGTGGTCATCGACGGCTCATCCGCCTACAACGTTCTCATAGGCCGCGTCACTCTGAGCGAGGCCGACGCAGTGATGTCCATCCGGGCCCTAACATTGATGTACGTCTCGGACCTGGGGGAAGCGCATAAGCTCGTCTCCAAAGACGAGAATGACGAGGTGGTGAACGCCCGGATAGCGCCGCCGAGAGGATGCAACATGCAATCCCTTAAGGTGGCAAAGAAATCGGAGAAAGGGAAAGGTCTATCCTTACAACAGAGAGCGACCTCATGGATGTAACTAACGTCTAACCGGGAGGTACGCCTTCAACGGGCCATTAGGACGCCGGAAAATCTCGGAATACTCCATGTAACGTCGGAGGTGTCCAAAATAGTCGTGGGCGCCCGGCGCATGTTTTTACCTAAACGAAAAATCATCCAAGTCTTCCATCGAATGTACGCTCTCCCGTAATCACTAGGAAGGAGCAGACGCCGACTCACACTGTCATATCGACAAGAGCGGAAGTCTCCTTCAAGAAACAGCACCGTCGCAGCCATCCTCCAAGTAGTAGACGCCACGGCAGTCACCCCAAGAGGTGTGACGCCGTCGCAGTCACTCCAAGTAGTAGACGCCACGGGAGTCTCCTTCAAGAAACAGGCACCGTCGCAGCCACTCCAAGTAGTAGACGCCACGGCGTCACCCCAAGAGGTGTGACGCCGTCGCAGCCTCCAAGTAGTAGACGCCACAGGAGTCTCCTTCAAGAAACAGGCACCGTCGCAGTCACTCCAAGTAGTAGACGCCACGGCGGTCACCCCAAGAGGTGTGACGCCGTCGCAGTCACTCCAAGTAGTAGACGCCACAGGAGTCTCCTTCAAGAAACAGGCACCGTCGCAGCCACTCCAAGTAGTAGACGCCACGGCGAGTCACCCCAAGAGGTGTGACGCCGTCGCATCACTCAAAGTAGTAGACGCCACGGCAGACGACACTCACACTGCGTGCACCGACAAGAGCGCATGCACCCTAAGGAAGCGGACATCGCGACGGTTATAACCAGCGCGTTAATACTCGCCGAAACGATCAAGATGCCTTGGAAGCGTTAACACAATTGAGACACGCACTCTAGACTGCGCTCGCCAAGCCGAGGCGGGAACATAAGAGATACTCAATTAATAACGGAAAGAGACAACCCAGACAAAGACGGAGACGCTAAAAGGACAGTCGAAGCTCGAATACTAGCACAAGGAAAAGAAGTGAAGTAAAAACGGACTCTCATTAAATATATTCAACGAATCACAAGAAATTACAAGGATAAGCCAAAAGACCAAAAATTACAAATGCTATCCCCCTATGTCCGTTGTTGCTCGCCATCGCGGCGGCACGCACTTTCCTCGATGAGTACCCCAAATAGCTCCCTTAGCGGCCTCGGCTTTAGCCTCGGCGGCCTCGGCGCCTTTGCCCGCTTGGCTTCCTCTTGGGCCTCCTTAGCCTTCTCAGCCGTAGCTGCCTTCTCGGCGGCCGCCTCCTTCTCGCTCGCCTTCGCCTCTCCGCCTCTTTAGCCTTCTCCGCCACGGCTTGCTCCTTGGCTTCGAGCTTGTCATCAAGCGACTTGTCATATCTCGTCCCCACGGAAAGGAACCATCAAGAGGGAAGAGCTCCTCAATCACTTCCCTAGCAGCTCCTTCGGCTAAATCCCTAATTCAAGCACACATGTTAGGGAGCATGACGGTTTGGAGCATCTCAATGTCCTTATCCTTTTGCCTAATGACGGCATCTCGATCCGAACCACCTCCGCCCGGGCCTTAAACAGTCCCCTGGATTCATTCCTCTGTTGAGGTAGAGGTCGGCGTGCCTCTGAACGAGTGTACACTTCTCCAGCAGCTTAGCAGATTCAGCTGCCGCAGCCTCGGCCTTGGCTCTCTCAGCAAGGACCTCTTTCTCAACGTCCTGCCTGAGTTTTCTTTCAGCCAAGAGCGCCCTCTCGGCCTCTCCCCTAAGCCTCTGCTCATTGAGAAGATCCTGCTTGGCCTTCGCGGCCACCCTCTTAGTGGCATTTAGCTCCAAGGTGGATTGAGCCACGACCTTCTCCTGCTCTACGATACGAGCACCGGTAAGACTGTTCCACCTCGCCAGCTCTTTGATCAGCTCCGTGCCTTCATCTATGAGCTGGGAGAAGGAAACCTTCTGGGATGAAGGGACAGTGGCGACATTTTTATCACCGGCCAGAGTGGGGGAAGGAAACCTTCTGGGATGAAGAGTTCACGGTGACGTGTTGATCACCAGCCCGCACAGAGCTCCCCTCCACCTGCTGCCCAACAGGAGCGGCGGACGACTGGGGCCGATCTACAAAATTTAAAGCAAGCATAAGTATCGACATACGCAGACATGCCGAAGCGCCTAAGGAACCGGCTAAATCTAAAGCCACAGAAAGAACAATACCGTGCTTGGCCCTCTTGGCCGAAACGCGCGTCTCCTCGTCAGCAGCAGAATCAACGGTCGCGGTATAGGCCGTCTGTTTTCTTTTACGGACGAGGGGCGAGCCCTCCTCCTCGTCGGAGTCATCCCCGTTGGAGATACAAATGACCTCCACCGTCTCCTTCTGAACAGGGGGGATGGAAGGCGGGGCCGGTGTCGACGCCACCACCGCCGAGGACTTCGTTTTGCGCGTATGACGCGACACGTTACTAACAACCTTCGCCTGGGTCTCCACCGCACTCAAGCTTTTCAGCCGCTGCTCTATGAGATCAGTCGGCGACCTCCTGCGGTCATTGGGGAGAGCTTTGGGATGTAAGTTAGCAACGGTTTTATCTTTGTTCAGCCCCATTCTCCGGAGGATATCCTCAGACAGGTCCGGTCCAAAATGGCCTGCGAAGGAAACGAAGCAATAGTTAAGTAGAAGAAATAAATCAAAGTTTAAAGACACAACGAGAACAGTGATGGGCCTCACACCGACCCCACTCACCCTGCGCTAGGGCCGGTATGAGGCCGACATGGCAAAGCGGCTCATCCTGAAGAATGATCTGCGTTGGAGGAATCCATCTTTTCGGCAGCCCACCCTTGTCTACCTCAAAAAGCCGCATTGCCAACCTCTCGTCCTCCGAGAGAAGAACCCCGCCAAAGATCCATTTTGAGTTTCTTCCGGAGACCCATCCGTCATGCTCCGCCTTAGTCTCACACCGCAAGTTAACTTGATGCTTTGAAAGGAGCAGGAAGCGGATAGTCGTTCGGCACCTTAACGTACACCCACCGACCCCCGCCACCCTTGCAAGAGGAAAGTTTGTCGCCATAATATAACCCTTCTCCGTGTGCACGCTGAACCACCGGCGCGCCGAGAATGACGGTGGAGGTAGTGAAGTCGGCGAAATAAGTTCACCGTTGGGGCCTCCCCCTTGAAGAGACAAAGTCAGACAAACCCGATTATGGTCCTCATGGCCAACGGGTGCAATTGGGCAACGGCAACGTTCATGGCCTTAAGGATGGCCACAACGTACCCATTCAAATGAAATCGGAGCCCAAACTCCAAATGTCGCATATATACGCCGGTGTGGGCCCGGTGGAGGGCAACAGACACCCGACCCTCCTCCAGGATAACGATTTCGTAGCCCTCACCGAAGAAGAAATGTTTCTCGAAAAATATCTCACCGAACAAATGGGGCTAACTTATGGGTCCAAGTACAGTCAAGACGGACTTTACAAGCAAGGCCGTGATCCATAACGTACTTCCTCACGTTGTTGGGACGAGCCTCCTCAGCATCGTCACCAAAATATTCTGCGTCATCATCGACATCAGAATCATCCTCCCATTCCTCCAGAATTCGAGGATCGACCTCGGGAGAAGGTGACCTACGGCCCGGCTTACTAGGCCCGGCGTCGGCAGAAGACATGTTTACAATGAAATTACAAAATTAAAAATTGGAAAGTTTGTTTGTTTACCTTGAAGAAAACGCTCGCCGGGGTAACAACTCTGGAAATTAGAAAAAGAAACCCTTGGAAGTTTAGAGAGAAGGAAATTTTGGAGAATGAAATTGGTGGCCAATTTTTCGGAGCGATTGCCCTATTTATAGGGAAAAGCCCATGAAGCAGACCAATCAAAGAAAAACACCCATGAAGCGTCAACCAATCAGCGTGCAGACACGTGTCGGACATGCAACCACGGGATGTCAATCGTTGCAACAGTTGTGTCAATCAATGCAACAGTGACCAAACGTCTTCAACACGCCTATTCAAATCTCTCCGCCTATTCACCTTCCTCAACAAATTCCCATGCACCTTTTCTCCACCGGCCACGTAATCGACCAAGCTAGACACCGCCGGCCGGGGGCGATCGTAAATAACCGGCAGTCTCAACCTCGGTCTCGGCCAGCGTCCCTTTCTTTTCCACATCGGATGCCCAAAACACATCCATGTGGAGGGGGGATATGGTACGGCCTAAGAAAGACTAGGCAGAGCAGAAGAAGCCGCCACAGAAGGAGCCGATGCAGGAAAATTTTCTACAAACTACTTGCGCAGAATATACGCTCAGACGTACATCGAAGCCCATACCACGGCATAGACTACGCTGGGGGCAAATTGATGGGGCATATTCTGCACCGCTGACCAAGTCAACATATTGAGCAAGGTCAAAGATGTCCACAGCAAGTCAACGACCAAGACAGCCTAGCCGATGAGAATCATCAGCCGGTCAGCCTGGGTCTCGGCATGACAACCTTCCAGCCGGGACACATACCCGCGTACTCACATCCAAGACCCCTCGGCGGTGAGTCAACAGGGCCCGCCGGCCTGCCATAGGTCCCTCGGCCGAGGGGTAGATCAGTCTTTCCACCTGCTAGCCACTTGGCCACTTGGCCACTACGTGACAAAAGGTGAAGTCTATAAATACTCCTCAACCTTCATTGAGGAAGGGATCCCAATTCAGAAATACACAACTTAACCTAAATACACTATTCATCCGGTATAATCTTCTTTATCTCTCTGCAATATATTCCTAGCCAATTAGCATACAACATATATATTTAAGTTTACTGACTTGGGCGTCGGAGTGAGTACGCTTGGCACAAAGCCAAGCCCTCAGTTCGTTCGTTGTTGCAGGAGAGGCCGAGAGGAACGAATAAGACCAAAGGAGAATCCAACTCAAGACATCATTCTACAAGCCACGGGTGGTAACGATACTTGCTCTGGAATTACACCCGGAACAGGCGGAAAATATAAAGGGAAAACAAAATGATAATGAAAATGTTAAGCTCGATGTGTAAGCTTTTATGTCAATTCCAATCTCTATTTCACAAAGCACTAGTTAATTTAATGAGTTAACCCTAAGATAAGAACCCGAACTTTTATATTTTTTTCCGTTAAGGACCTATAATATAAATTTTTACAGTTAAGGCACTCATAGTCAACTGCCGTTAAGTCCATGCCTACTACATGCCTGGTATTTTGCTATCATCGTTAGTATTGTCATTATGAACGGGGGAATCTACATAGTAGCAAAGGGTAGCACTCGCTACCCCAAATCTCTAGAAAATGGTTAAGATTACATCAGAAAAATTTGCTACTCCAAAATTTTATTTCTAGGTTCGCCCCTGATTATGATGTCCATTTCCATGCTTACCATTGACTAATTTGAATTTGTGCAAAAAAAAAAGCGTTTTTTTAATAAATATTTATATTTGGTCTGACTATTTTTTTTGGGCTTTTTATAAGTAACAATTTTCTACTCCTACTTTTTAAGGGTTAGATATCAACTACTGACTTTTAAAAAACATTTTTAATACTCCCTAATTTATAGTGTTTGCCCTGTTTGGCTTAGTTTCTACTTCTTCAATTGCAAAAGCACTTTTTTTTTTTTACATTGCAAAAGTACTTTTAAAATTAGTCCAAACACCACCAATAATAAGTTATTCATAAGTAAGTAATCGACTTACTCAAATTTAGATCAACCTTCAACTCGACTTAATTCACAAATACCTCATATGTTTAGTTGCTTCGTTGATTCTCAAGTACTTTTGGATTTTCATTTTAAGAACTCAAGTTTATATCAACCTACCTCCATTTTTTTTTTTTTTTTCTATTTGCTTTTATAAGGCCAAATTTCCAAACATTCACCTTAAATATATAAGTTAAAAGAATAAAAAAACATAAATTTATAAAAATAAAATAATTACGCTTATTATCAAAATATCTTTTCTAAAATATTTTTTCAACTAAAAAATAATGTATAAATGTCGCAAAATCCAATTAGAGTTTCGTCTTGAACACCGCAATAAATTAAGCAAATGGAAAGATACACAAAACATGGTCACATACTCACATATGGTTTCATAGCCCCACCCACTTGCTCTCCCACTCGCGCATTGTGAGAGGTTACAAGTAGAAATGGTAATTCGGGGCGGGCTAAGGTGGGCGGCACGGGCACGGCACGAGTCCGGCACGGGCACGACACGACACGGATGAATAATACTGATGACACGGGCACGGCACGAACGGGTTGGAGGCGGGCCGCGGCTGCGTTTTTTGGAAATTCCCGTGCCTAGGCACGGCACGGCCCAAGCACGGACGGTCCGACACGAACCAGGCACGGCAGGCCTGGCACGGCACGGCCTGAGATTTGGCCCGTCTCTTAATTATAAAATTAAATTCCATTTTTTAATATCGTTTTTTAATATCGTTTTTTAATTATTTAATTAAATCTAGTACATTAAAAATACAAGTAATCAACTAAACAAGACATCAAGTACATTAATATTTAATAAAATATATATTTAAATCATTAATGTCCATTATTTATACAAATAAAAAGTATTTAGAAAAAAATACTAAGGATATTGGGCCGACCCACGTGCTAGGCGTGCCAGGAGCGGGCCGCGGCGGGGATTTGGGTGAGTGGGTCAGGCACGGCACGACACGGCTAGCCCAATATCCGTGCCTGGGCCGGGCCATTTTTTGGGGAAGGCACGATGGGCCAGCACGCGGGCCGGCCCAGCACGGCCCATTACCAACACTAGTTACAAGCTTATGACGGAATAGTACCGTCACAAATGAGAGTTTTCTCGTAGTCTTCAATGGACTTAATAAGCCTGTTAATATTGCCCTTACCAAAGCCACCACAAGCAGGTTTTTGATACATCTTCTCATCCTCTCCCTCAATCATACAACCAATCCTTTGTATAATCTCAATTATCAATGTCGGCCTATCGCCAATTGGAGTCGTAAAAATCTGAAGTAAGACACCTTCGTGATCCCTATCAACTTTGATTGATAATTTCTCACATTCGAGTATTTGCTCCTCAGTCAACACATCTCCCGCCCACTCCCTCATGCCCTTGTAGTATTCAGATGGCGGCGAGGGCGTAAAGTTGAACCCACCGAGTCCTGACCTTTTCTTCATTTCTTTCAGTGTTTTAAAAATATCTTTGGTTTGTAAAGCCAGGTGTTGGACCCCTGGCCCGTTATTATGATTCAGAAACGTATGAGCGAAGTTGTTTCGCTGAGTCGTCGTCCCTTCTACCGGCTCAAACAGGTTTAGGACGACGGACTCGTTGTTGTTTGCTACGAATACGGTTTTAATTGTATCTGTGATTTCCAGCATGTCCTCAGCATCGTACTCGATAAAGTCGTGAAAGCCCGTTATCATTTTAATGTAGTCGGAGTTGGACACAAGGGCTAGTTCGGGCACACAAGATGCGATATGGTCAAGCGCCACGATACCGAATTCGTTGAAGTAATCATCTTTATTAACTGGTGAAAACTTAGGCAAGAAGCAATCATTATTATGAGCATTTGCATGGCTGACGTAGCGTAATACCACGTCACCATAAAGTTGCACTTCTGCAATGGTGACCTGTCCTTCTAAAAGGACAGGTTCTGCGACCGGGATAGCTCCGGCCGTGATGCTGGCGTGGAATGCCACGTCAGCGTCATCAACGTCCAAGGCCACAGCCCGGACAGCGAGGCCGTGGGCGGTGGTAAAGGACAAGTGGGTTCCATAATCGAATGAGGGAATGACATCACTACTACTACTACTGGGTTTTGTTGTGGATAGGTTGGGTGGGTACGCGGCGGTGAAAAGGAAGTTAAGGTTACCGCCGCGTAGGAGGTACGAGGCATGGATGAAGTTGCCGGTTGAAAGGTCAGACTTCGCCACCAACGGTATACCCAAGCTGTGGGAGAAGCGACAGCTTGTGTTGGTGGCGTCACTGCACCATAACTCAATATGGTGAAACCCATTTATTTTAAACCGGTCCGATTTCGGATTGTACCGGACAAAGTTGGAGGAATCTCGTATGTTCATTGGGATTGATTTGTTCAAGATTTGTAAAACTGTATTGGGATGTAATTAAGTAAATTAGTACTTGAAGAGAATTATTTAATTTGGATTTATTGCATGTATTGGTGTTGAAATGAAGTTGTTGAAATTTATATTTATAGACGAGTCTTCAACTAATATTCCCCGTATCTCATTATTATCTTCCAAACAAAAATTCTAAGGTCCACCGAGGTGTACAAGAATATCGTACACCCTAGCCAATGAAATGTCTTAGTTTTTATTTTATTAAGATTATGTTCAATTATTTATGAAGATTTTATTCAATTCTTATATTTTTATTGGGTCTTCCAAATTTGACTTGTCTTCAATGTATAGAATTCATTGCTGTCAAAACTGTACAAGTCAACTATGAAGGTTATTGAGAATGGAGAGATTATTGTGGGATGTAGAGAGTATAAACTACCATAAATAAATTATTGCAAATTCTCATTTAAGACGAGTATATCCTTATTACTCACTAACTAAATATGTCATGTGCACGAAAGATTATCAAAAATTAAAGTTCGTCTTTGCAAAACTATTTTAAGCGAGAAAAAAAGTTAATGATCTGTTTTTATACCTAAACAAATAGACTCCGTTCGGACATTTGTTTACCTATGAATGTTTCTAATAGTCTAATCTTCTCGTAAGTAGACTATACAATCAGTTGTATTGGTTGTATAGTAAAGAATCCGAGCTTTATAATGAATTATTTGATCTTACACTGTTACACCTATATATTACGAGCTTTATTAGAAAGAACTTGAGTTCCATTATAAAAATATTGATTTTAAAAAATTATAATGAAATTCAAGAATAGTATATATATAAGCTCAACTAGATTTTAATTTTGACATAAAAAAATTTAAATATAAATAAAAAATTATAAAAGCTCGAAAAAAATATATATAAGCTCAATTAAATTTATGATGGTTGTATAATGCTCTTATACAACAGGTTGTATAGTAGTATTTATGCTATTCTTCCACCTTTATTGTTATCCATTTGCCATTTAATAATAACTACCTCAAATAATCAGTTAATGTATTATACAACTGGTTATATATACAACTTAGTCAATGTAATTGAGCGTTGTTACAAAGTTATCGAGCTCTATTAACAAAATTATCGAGCTATGATACAAAGTTATTGAGCTTAACAGAATAATTATTAAACTCAATAATTTCGCAAAATAGTTCAATAACTTGTAAAATAACTCAACAACTTTGTGTAAGAGTTTAACAACTTTAAGGCAGTTGTATAATGTTATTATACAACTGGTTGTACGATAGTATTTGTGACAAATAATTCTCTCCTTTTTCCTCGATTTTTATGCTAAAAATAATGATAAACAAATGACCAATACAAAGAATAAAGGATAGGTAACTTCTCCTATTAACTTACTCTCATTTTTATATTGAGTAGAACAAAATCTTTCTAAGAGATCATAATCTCATGACTACTCAAATAACTAATAAGGAATGTATATATATATAATACAAAAATAGAAAAATAAATCTTTCTAGCTACTATATTATTCTTCACAAAGATCATACGACAAATAGAAAAATAAATAAGGAATGTACTCCGTATATATTATTCTTCACAAAGATCACACGACAATAGAAAAATATATTCATTCACCAAAAAAAAAAAAAAAAAAAAAAAAAGTTCTCTAGGTCAACCTTTGGCCTTAGGCATGTTATAAGGAAAGCTTTGTCTATAACCCAATTCCTTACTAAACAAGTCAGTGGATTGTTCAGTTGATTACTCAACAATATTACAACAGTAGACGTTACCGTCCGATAACGATGGTGTGTAATGTTAAAAATCGGTCAATAAACGTAATTGTTGACCGAATTTTTTAACTTTCTGACTACCAATATCCGTAGGTAATTATAATTACCAAACGTTATTGCTCAGTCGGTGAATAACTGATCGACGCTGGTCATCATTAAATCACCTCGACCGTCGGTCACTCGCACCCATTGAACGGATTTGGGTTGCAAGTTGGGGTTTGGAGGAGCTGAAACAAAGTCGCCAACTGTTGAGCCATTTGCTCTTGATTCCTCTCATATATACATACCATCTTCTATTTTAACCGAGTTTCTTCTATAAATTTGTAAAACTGTTAGATCACACTTGGTTGATGACGGGGCGGATTTGGGGTAGGCATGACTTACCCCCAGGCCAAGTTCCAGAAATAGGTGCATAATATAAGCATTAACCCTTGAATGACACAATGGTTAGTTGTCCAATCCCCTATTTACTAAATGAATAGGTCAATCTACATTTTTTCCCGCCTAAAATTTTATCTTCTAATTGGGCTTTTATTTTTTGCATTCTACTATAGGCTAAGTATAATGTAAAAAAAATGATTCCCAAAAAATATTATGTATAACTTCTATTACTAAGTGCTAAATAACATAAAAAAATATTGCCAGAAAATATAGATCACATATTATATTATATTATTTGATTGCCAGAAAATGTAGATCATATATTATATTCCCTCCTATTCACTATTTTATTCCCTATTTCCTTAAACGGATTATTCAGGTTTTCTTCCTATTTCTTATTTTGGAAATTTTTACTCTTATTTTATTCATTCCTCTCTCTTATCACCAAACCCCACCCAACTCTTTTACTCATATTTTATTACTTTCCTTAATGTTTTGGCCCCACAATTCCTTATTTAAATCATAATTATTCATCCTCTATCCTTCACCAAACCCCACACAACCCTTTTACTCTTATTTTATTATTTTCCTTAATCTTTGTGCCCTTAACAATAGGAAACAATATGGAGAATAGGAGGGAGTATTATTTGATTGCCCGGATAATGATTTCAGCAAAATATAACTTATTATCTTGCCCAAGTATGATTATTTGATTGCATATATTATTCTGCAAATTATAATTGCTGAAATCATTATAAGATATCAGAAAATGTAGATCATATCATTGTAAAATTTGATTGCCAAAAAATAATGTAAAATTTGATTGCCAAAAAACGTAGATAAAATCCTCAATCATTGCAAAAATTTTACGTTAGTTTAGTGCTATAAAAAATACTTTTTTAAAAAAATACATTTCAGCACATAACTTAATTATCTTCGATTAATTTTCAGTTTTTTTTTTTTTTTGGCTCCAAACAAAATACAATAACGAGAAAAATGAATAACTAATGAGATACCACTATTATTTTACAGTTCAATTTTACTCTGTTTTTTTTTTTTTGAATAATTTTACAATTCAATTTTTTTTTTCTCATATCAAGAATATAACAACGTGAAATATGAAAATTTAATAAGGTGTTAAGTTAGCATGATTAAGTACAAAAATAAAAACTCTATAAATACCGCGCATTCATTGCGCGGGATCTAAACTAGTATATGATCAAGAAGACGAGTGTTCGAGTCCAACAAGAGCATTAGTTTTTAGCATTTTTTCAGTTTGCCAGCCTTATTATTATAGTGAAATGTTATATAACATCAAATAGAAAATTCAGTAATTGCCTAATTAGTACCAAACTAGTTTTGTGATCCGTGAAAAATTACGGGTGTTATTTAAAGTTATGATTTCAAGACTTTTTTTATCTATTGTACATCATTTTACATCAATTCATGCTAGGGACTTAGTGAGCACCGAGTGATGATATTTGGTGTCGTATTAATGCTAATAGGTTTGTCTAGTAAGATCTAAATAAACACGCACTAATGAAAGTAGGAATGCAATGATACATAAGCCAACTAATTAGTGGGGTAACATGTCAATCAATTGAGCATTAAATGATAGTACATGATACGGATTTAGTAAATAACCAAATTATTTCCTTGGTCGTTGTCTCTTCGATATCCAGAGCCATAATGGCTCCAAATTATTTTCATGTATTGGTTAAAATAGGAAATCTCCGAAAAAAAAATCTAGGAAAAATTTGACAAACAAGCTAACTCATAAAAATCCACATACTTGCATGTAAGTTTTCATTTTTCATGTATTGATATCCAAGTATGTCTTTCTCCTGAAATTTATCAATTGTACATACAAATTAATATTATACCAAAATGAGATCCCCATGAAATACAATAAAACATTACCAAATGAGAGCAAATGATTATAATGGAAATTAAAAGAGAACACGAGAAAAACAAATGAACTTTAGGATGATAAAAAAAATGCATGTCTATTGTTATGCTTATGCAATTGTATGGCTTAATCGATTAGAGTTAGTATGAATCAGGAAGTATGTGTATGGGTGGTGTATGAATGGAAAGCGTTTTGTATGGTGTTATGAGTTAATTATTAATACAATTTACATTTCACCAAAAAAAATGTACAACCTGTTACACGAAGAACATCTGCATAGCACTTGTGATATTGTTACTACATTCTACAGTCTAGACAATAATATTTTATTTAGTAAAATAGTCGATAATATTTAAATGACCACATTAAAATTCATTGTCACACATAAATTACACCAATGGATTCTCCAATTCATGTTTTCCACCCTAACCATCTTATTAGTCAATGAACAATCCTACTAAGAGCATTCACATTGAAGAACATTGACTATCCTCTTAGACGAAAGAGAGTGATAAAATAAAGTCCTCTTCAATGGCAGCAACATCCTCTTTGCATCCTCTTTGAAGAGGAAGAGGAAGACATCATCTATAAATGGAGAATGTCCTTGTCTTGGCCATGTGCCATATAAGAGAGAAAATGAGTAGTAGGATCTACTTAAAAGAGAGGAAAGAAGATTCTCTTTGATGTGGAGAAGAATAGAGAAAAAGGACGAAGAAATTGGGAAGTGGGTAGAGAAAAGAAAAAATGATGGAGCCAAATGAAAAAATTAAAAGAAATAATAGAGAGGAAGAAGACCTCGTGATGCTTGAGTTTACGTCACCATAAAGTTACATTTCTGCCATGGTAACATGTCCTTCTAAAAAGACAGGTTCAGCGATCAAGATTGCCCCAGCCGCGATGCTGGCGTGGAAAGCGTCCTCCATGTCCAAGGCCACCATCCGGATAGCGAGACCGTGGGGGGTGGTAAAAGGCAAGTGGGTTCCATAATCGAATGTGTAAATGACAACACTACTACTACTACTACTACTACTACTACTACTATTTTTTGTGGTGGATAAGGTTGGATGGGTGCGCGGTGGTGAAAAGGAAGTTAAGGTTATCGCCGCGTACGTGTGGGAAAAGTCCAACAGAACTAACTAGATGAAATAGACTAGTAATAAATTACCATGTCTAAATTTGTAAGAATTGTTTTTTCATTAATTTATTCAAACAGGTGTTTTACCGGCGAATTACATATACCTTCTAAAATACACAATAACCTTTCCTACAAAAAGGATACTATTTGTCACAAAAGTGTCACTCAACAATCAACCTTACAAATTTTATTAGACTAGACATAACATTTATTCATAATATGTCTATTACATAACTTTCTTAAAGAAGTTTTTGCTTAAATGGGGTTGATACCCAAACTATTTAACAAAATGGTGCCGGTTTCAAACTATTTACCAAAAATGGGTCCACGTCATCATTTCCGAATTTTTCTTTTTTTTAAAAAAAATTGGACAAGTCGCTGTCCAGGACAGCGACAAGGTGCTTGCCATATTGAGGGGTTTGACATGCTACTTTCGTCCTCGCCGTTCTCCTTGTTCGATTCACCAAATGAAGAAATACCACCACCATTCTCTTCTTCTCACTTCCCTTATCGTACACACATATTTATTTGAGTAATTAGCTCAATAATTCATTCTTAAAACGACCCTCAATATCACCGTCCACTAACGATTTCGGTTTCGCGATAATCGATTCTATTTTTCGCGAAACCGAAATCGTTAGTGGACGGTGATATTGAGGGTCGTTTTTAGTGCAAACTATTGAGCTAATTACTCAAATAAATATGTGTGTACGATAAGGGAAGTGAGAAGAAGAGAATGGTGGTGGTATTTCTTCATTTGGTGAATCGAACAAGGAGAACGGCGAGGACGAAAGTAGCATGTCAAACCCCTCAATATGGCAAGCACCTTGTCGCTGTCCTGGACAGCGACTTGTCCAATTTTTTTTAAAAAAAAAGAAAAATTCGGAAATGATGACGTGGACCCATTTTTGGTAAATAGTTTGAAACCCGCACCATTTTGTTAAATAGTTTGGGTATCAACCCCATTTAAGCAAAAACTTCTTTCTTAAAATCCCATCACAAATTAATTAATTTCAACAATCCATCCATTCTTGTCTTCAAGCTGACCATTTTTTATTGCCATATAAGTTGAGAATATCCTTTTGTACACAGCATTTTCATCTATTTGGTATTCAACCCTGCAATTTTATGCAGATCATCAATATTAACATATCACAAATTATGCTCTTTTAAAGTGGTCTAAGGACTTTGACATTGGAAGGAATTTGTTAAAGACTCACCTTTTATCTTGGTATGTTATGCTACCTACTGGGATTACTACGACTACAGTTCCGGTACAGAAAACTTCATCTGCATTCACCAATTCCTCTACTTCAATTAGTCGTTCCTCGACCTGCACGATATTTTATCATTTAGCTTATTTTAGAATAAAAGGTAACAATCTTTGTGACTTGGTTCGCTTATGTGTCTTCTAAAAGGAGTTATAAATGCGATTATGATGTTGACACGATCTAATATCATACGAGTAATTATGATTCTACCAACTAAATTAGTCGATATTTGGTCATGCTTTGTTTATTGATCAACTATATAAGCGTCAGCTGAATAACACTTGCCTGATAACCTTGATCAAGTGCGATTTCAATTATGCTTTTTCTAGTAATTCCTGGGAGAATAGAGCCTGTTGTAGAAGGTGTTGAGATTATATTGTCCTAAAAAGAGATATTTAGAATATCGAAAAATGTAGAGGTAAGAAAGATGTAATAAAGGTGGCGTTCAAATTGGGTCCCACCCTCTCACATGCATTCTTAATTGAAGGGGTCTCCACTCACCCCATGTGAGAGGGTGACCCACTTTTATTTTTCCACAAATTCTTATTTCAAACCGTCATATCCGTCTGAAATGGTCAGACGGATACCATTTTCTCTCACAAAAAACCCATTTAGGGTGTGAGTGGGAAAGCACATGGGGTGTCCCACCACCTATGTGTTTCTCACTTGTGAGAGGTCTTATTGCGGTCTGAAATAAGACGGTCTGAAGCAAGACGGACTGTTATTTTTCAACCTGGAAATATTACCTTGACAAGAAATATATTACAAGTGGAGACTTCCTCCACATATTTCTTGTGTACTGAATCAAGATACAACACATCAGAAAATCCTCTGCTCTTTGCCGTTGTTACTGGTTTAAAAGCCTAAAATAAACATTAATCAAATAAGTGATCGACAAATATTAGTAGTAGTCGCGGTCACACTTCCGACTTTAAATAGATCAAATCTAATTACCGGTGCATAGTTGGTGATGGATTTGATACTACCAGTTCCACCACGAGAAGCACGATGAAATTCGTCCTCAACATACAACCTTAAGGCACTTCCCTCCTAATAGTTAGAAGAAAAGACTGTAACAACTGGCAAGGAAGAAGTATATTATTGTAGACAAGGGAACGAAAACTAACTTTGAAATAATTGGCAACGGGAGAAGCATAGATGATGAATGTGTACTCTGGAGCCGGAGACAACCCCAATATCGGTCCGGTTCCTAAAAGCAATGGTCTAATGTATAGGGTACCCTTCCCTGCCGGAGGAATCTGTTTAATTACATCGCGGCCAAAAATACACAAGTCAATAATAACACATCATTAAAATGTGGTCTGGTTAAAAATACACATACAAGTCAATAACATACCCAACGCTTGTTAGCGAGAACGGTCTTGTTGACAGCATCAACAAAGAGATCAACACAAGGAGAAGGCATACACATTCTTTCGGCACCTATTTTCATGCGCAATGCATTTTCATGAGGTCTAAACAACACTATTTTTCCGTCTTCTCGCCTCATTGCCTTCATTCCTTCAAATAAGCCCTTTGGGATGAATTTACACAACATTATTATTAGTTTTACACTTAAAAATAGATAAAAAATACTCCTTCCGTCTCAATCACTTACTTGGCCATAATTCAAGACACCAGCAGCAGGGCTCAACTCAATATTACCATAGGGTAAAAGTTGTCCCTTATCAAACTCGTCTCCAATTGAACATTTCATTACGTACATGTAATCTGTAGGAGTTACTCCGAATCCGAGACTATCCCAATCGATTTCCGGTTCCATGTGTCCATTTTCTTTACATGTTAGCCTGTCAATATAAAGGAAATGAACAAACACATACAATCCAGAAATCATAATCATTTTCGCAATTATGTAGGAAACATATACTCCGTATATACGGAGTAATTATTTTCTAATCAAACAAGTAGCTTTAACCGATAGACATATAAGATATCATACCGTTTTACCCTCTACATAATGGCAAAATTTTATTTAAGACGAGTATATCCGTCTTCACCTTAAAGACGAATTAAGTAGTTAGAATAACATTACCTAGAGTTAGAAGAATTTAAAGCCATATAGAGTGCAAATTGAGGACGTAGAATGATTGATAAAATGATAACTTATTATAGTTCCTAATTTATACTTCGTAATCCCTCAGTGCACATTGTTTAATGTTTATTTGCGCATGAAACTTGAGAATTATTAACATTGATGTTGTGTAGTATTACACTCTAAAAATGGATACGTATGGAATATATTTGATATGACACCATAATCGTATAATAATTGTTAGTGCCTTAGTCTATGTATATGTCAAATAATTCACAAATAATTAAGTCCAGGTGTTATTCACAGTTTATATGGCTGTCATTCGATTTTACGCTAGCTTTGTATTTATAATTCCATGTTAAATAGATGAAAATTTGAAAATTAAAGTTATTATTAATATAAATGAATGTATGATCACATCCTATTTTAGTTGAGACAATCTCACATAAGAATTTGGGAAGAATAACTAAGATTGTGGCTTGATAACTATGTTATTTACGTATTTTTATGCAAAAATTCTTCCATTAATTCCCTTTTTAGGTGCATAATATGTGAGAATTCATGTTTTATTAATCTCTCTATCTTCCTTAGTTAGTTGTTTGCATTTTATTTCACTCAAAATTTAAATATTTAGTTACTTATCATTTAAGTTTTCACCTTTAACATTAGTTAAGTAATTGGATTAAGTAAAAATCAAAACTTTGTCATGTTTAATATTAAAGATTCAAACTTTATCGCTTTTATGGGTTGAATAACCATGATTAGTGAGTAGTCTCTTTACTAGTGTTCGATTAATCTCCGACATGAGTATTTCACTTAATTAAAACTCAATTAGTTGTTGGGGGTTGGTTAGGGTTGATTGGAGGATTTGACTTGTTTAATGTCCTATTTGTTGTTGTACGGTTGACTCTTGACCCTTAACCATCAGTGAAAATCGATTAGGTTGGGAGCCGGTTCACCTCATCTGGGCATAGTTGTCGACCCAGGTTGAACCCGAGAGGAAAAGCCTAAGGAGGGTGCCTTCAATCTTGAAATCGACCCGAGAGAGAGAGAGAGAGAGAGAGAGAGAGAGAGAGAGAGAGAGAGAGAGAGAGAGAGAGATGACCGGGAAGTCAACCTGGACTTAATAACCTTGACCAATACTTTGGTACCTTAGGAGTAGCGCGTGTTTTCGGGTATTTTGGTATTGAATTAGGGAGTCTGACTTACGAATCCGAGAGGGAGGTGAGTCGGGGTAGCTAGTGTCCAAGCACGAACCCGAGAGGGAAATGTTTGGTGAATTAGAGGCTTTTTCCCTCTAACACTTCAGCCTAATGACTAATTGATCGGATTATGATAGTCAATGCCGGTGGAGAGATCAAGTCCTAAGCGTTTATAATAATTGAACCTTAACATTCTAGGCTTCTAGCTTGTTATTAAGTCTTTAATACTTGCATTAGTTTAGTCGTAATTTAGTAGTCACTTAGCATATTTCATTAGTTAATCAAACCAATCATCTTTGCTAGATTTAGCTAAGCATTTGAATTAAACAATTTGTAATACATTGCTTTCTGAGGATTCGATCCTTAAGTGCTACAATTAACACCGTACACTTGCGATTTACATCTCAATCATCATGGCTTTAAAATTCTTCTGTAGAAAAGCAGGAAATATCAAGGAAAAACAAATTGATAATGAAAATGAGTGGAATTAAGATACGTAAGCTTTTATGTCATTTATAATCCCTATTTCACTTGTCAAATTAATTTTCTTAAACAACAATGTAAAAAATGTTAACTAAGATATTGTGAAGAATACAAGTTCTTCTTTAAGAGAAGCACTATCCGTTTTAAACTTAAGACGGATTAAATATCGCCTGCATGGATAGGACAAGCAATGCTTAATCCCATCAGCAACAAATTTATGGTACTCTTACCTGAATTTCAATCCGGTCAGCAATAAAATTTCCCTCGTGACTCCCTTTAGACCAGAAAAATTATTATGAGCTTCCTTTTGATTTCATATTTCATAATAAGAGACCAAAAAAGAATACATAGATAGGTCATAGGGTTGAAAAACTTGAAATGTTAGAGTATTAAACTGGTTTTGGGACTTCAACCATCAGTTTAAACTTTTGGTTGAAATGGTTTCTTGACATGGTATCAGAGCCAGTGTGACTAAAAGGTCGCGGGTTCGAATCCCACCTCACTCAATTTTAAAGTGGAGGCCCAATTCTAAAGTAGAGGCCTGCAGTTGTATCCACACTTCACGCCTAAAGGGCATTCGTGTGAAGGGGCGTGTTAGAGTATAAAATCGATCTTGAAACTCTAACCATCAGCTTAAGCTTTTGGTTCAAATGATTTATTGACGTGAAATAAGTTTTTTTTTTGTTTGGATGAGTATGAGAAAGAAACATATATTATTAAATGGAGAATATATTTCTTTTCCTAAAAAGGTTATTCTCTTGAGGGCTTGCTTGGATTGAGGGTAATAGGAGGGGAATGAATAGGGGAGTAATATGTGAAGTGTATTTCTCATGTTTGGTATGCGGGTAATTATTCACCTCCTGGAATTATTACCCTTGTGAAGGGGTAATACATTACCCACCCTCCCCCCTGGGTAATGATTAAGGGAGTAAAAGATCTACTCAGTAATCATTACTCTTATGCCAAACATATCATCAAGGAACTCATTACCCCACTAATTAATTTCCCCAGTAATTATCGCCCAATAAAACTTACCCCCTTAATAATTCCATGGATTTCAGGCAAGCCCTCTTGAGTAATGATCGTCAAAGGCCCAACAAATAGACCGGTCTCAATTTTGGGTCCAACTGAAGGAAAAGTATGAAACATGTGTTTGTTTTCTAAAACAGTCGAATCAATAATTACTGTTAAGATTTAAGAATATGCGTTTGATAAATCTTTAACAGACGGGATAATTTGTAAATTATGCAAATATGTTTTACCATTTACCATGCTTTTGAACTTTAAACGCATGCGTGATGCAATATTCATTTGTGTTTGAGGCATTTGAAAAGCGCATTCGTAATGAACCGGTTAATATAATTCTTTGTAATCGATAAAGTTATCTTTTTATTTCAGTCACTAAACCTCGTTTGAGTTCTTTGGGAGGGAAACGTCCAACAGAACTAACTAAATGAAATCGATGAGCAATAAATTACCATGTCTAAATTTGTAAGAATTTTTTTCCCCATCAATTAGTTATAGAAGGTGTTTTACCGACGAAACACATATTTTCCCTAAAATACACAATAACCTTTCCTATAGAAAGATACTATTTATTACAAAATTGTCACTCAACAGTCAACCTTATAAATGTTACTCAGTATTAGACTAGACATAACATTTTATTCATAACATCTCTATTACATAAAGTTTTTATTAATTTGATAATAAATTAATTAATTTCAACAATCCATTCATTCTTGTCTTCAATGTGGCCATTTTGAATTGCCATATAAGTTGAGAACATCTTTTTGTACACACCATTTTCATCTATTTGGTATTCAACCCTGCATTTTAAGCAAATCAATATCAACATTTCACAAATTATGCTTTATAAAATGGTCCAAAGATTCTGACAATTGGAGGGACTTTATTAAAGACTCACCTTTTGTCTTGGTATGTTATGCTACCAACTGGGTTTACTACCACTGCAGTTCCTGTACAGAAAACTTCATCAGCTTCCAGCAATTCCTCCACTTCAATTAGTCGTTCCTCGACCTGCACGTTTTTATCCGTTAGTTTGAGTATTTTCAATAAATATGATGGAATAAAGAAAAATGGCTAAATAAACTGCCGTGTTTCTATGCAATTCTATTATGAGTCAATCAGCTGACATCTCATGGTTCTACCGGCTAAATTAGCTGACATCTAATCGAATTTTTTTCAAAAATGGGGTCAAATACAAACAAATTAACGAAATGAGTTGAGTTTGAAAGTATTTACCCAAAATGGGTCCACGTCATCACCGGTTTGCCTGGATTCAAGTCGCTCTCCCGCTCAACGACCTTACCCAAAGTCTCACTTAAAGTCCACTCAAACCTAAGTATGGTACTTCAAGGCAAGTCGCTTAGGGAGTGGGCGATTTCACCAAATCGCCTCCCCACAGCGATTTGGGTCTTTGCAAAAAAAAAAAAAAAAAAAAAAAAAAAAAAAAAAGCTGTTAAGCGGAATCGAACACATGATGTTCAACAAAACAAACACTTATCTTGTTGAAGATAACCACTAATACAAGCAAATTACCATGTTAATGTTTAGTGCTTAAACTTTATAATTAGTAATTATTATTCAAATCCCAAACAGCTATTAAATACTCTTAGCATTAAATATGTATTTTAATTACCATAGTGAGTAAGCATTAAATATGTATTTTAATTACCATAATGAGTCAATACATTATGCTGGGCATTATGGTTAGGGGTGTGAAGTGTATGATTTCAGATTGCGGTTCGATTCCTATCAACTTCTCCTTCTGTATTTCTTTTTTTTTCCCCTGCTAAGTCGCTCAGCCGCACGGCGGTTTGACCTCAAGTCGCCCTCCCGGTGAGCGACCTTAATCCCGACCCTAACACCGCCAAAACCAAGCCTACGTGGACCCATTTTTGGTAATTAGTTTCAAAGTCGCCCCATTTTGTTAAAATGTTTGTTATTAAACCCCATTTTGGAAAAAAATTCCATCTAATCAGACTTGGTTTATTGGTCAACTAAATAAACGACTACTGAATAAGACTTGCCTGATAACCTTGATCACGCGCGATTTCAATGATGCTTTTTCTAGTGATCCCTGGGAGAATAGAGCCTTTTGTTGGAGGTGTTGAGATTACATTGTCCTGAAAACAGTTCCATAATTCATCATAATCCTCGTTTCGAAATAAAAATACGCATGTTATGAATATGTAATCGAAGAAATGTTACCTTGACGATAAATATATTGCAAGAAGAGACTTCTTCAACATATTTTTTGTGTACTGAATCGAGATACAGCACATCGGAAAATCCTCTGCTCTTCGCCATTGTTAATGGTTTCAAAGCCTAATTAAAGTAAACATTAATCAAACACGAGACATAAATATATCGGTAGGTATAATAATTATTGGTTAATTCACGGTCACACTTCCGACTTTAGATAGATCATATCTTATTACCGGTGCATAGTTAGTGATCGATTTGACACCACCAGCTCCACCACGAAAAGCTCGATGGAATTCCTCCTCGACGTACAAGTTTAAGGGGGCACTTCCCTCCTGATAGCAACATATACCAAAATGTAGGATTCGTAAGAAGAAAAAATTAAGACGGTTTTGTGACAGGTGTGAACACGTCACAATTTCAAAATGTGACCATTTTAATGAGAAAATTTGATTATAAGTGGAAAACTAACTTTGAAATAATTGCCAACAGGAGAAGCATAGATGATGAATGTGTACTCTGGAGCCGGAGATAACCCCAATATCGGTCCGGTTCCTAAAAGCAAGGGTCTAATGTATAGGGTACCCTTCCCTGTCGGAGGAATCTGTTTAATTACATAGCAGCCAAAAATACACAAGTCAATAATAACACATCATTAAAATGTGGTCTGGTTAAAAATACACAAGTCAATAACATACCCAACGCTTGTTAGCGAGAACGGTCTTCTTGACAGCATCAACAAAGAGATCTGCAGACGGAGAAGGCATACACATTCTTTCGGCACCTATTTTCATGCGCAATGCATTTTCATGTGGTCGAAACAAAACTATTTTTCCGTCTTCTCGCCTCATTGCCTTCATTCCTTCAAATAGGCCCTTTGGGATGAATTTACACAACATTATTAGTTTTACACTTAAAAATAGATAAAAAGTACTCCTTCCGTCTCAATCACTTACTTGGCCATAATTCAAGACTCCGGCAGCAGGGCTCAACTCAATATTACCATAGGGTAAAAATTGTCCCTTATCAAATTCGTCGTCATCTGAGCATTTCATCACGTACATGTAATCTGTAGGAGTCATACCAAATCCGACATTTTCCCAATCGATTTCCGGGTCCATGTGCCCATTTCCGTTACATGTAAGCCTGTCAAAATTAAGGAAATGAACACAGACATTACACTTTGATAAACATAATCATTTTCGCAATTTCGTAGGAAATATATATACACGGAGTATTTATTTTCTAATCAAACAAATACCTTTACTGTCCATGTAAAATCGTTTTATAAAGTACAAATGTCACAATATGCATATCTAATTTCCTCTTTAAGACGACGGACTTAAAATAAAACAAAGGCAAAATGCATTGAAATTATTAAAAAATATGTCTCATCTATGCAGGTGAGATGATATTTAACCTATTTCAATTTTAACACAACAGATATGTCCGTCTTAAGCGAACATACGTAGAAAGAAAGAAATAGGATAAAGGTTGGTGCCAAGAGCATTACATTACCTAGAATCAAAAGAATGTGAAGGCATAATGATCAAAGATTTTAGTGTGTAAAGAGAAGAACAAAGTTGAATGCAAATTTTAAAAGTATAGAATGGTTGATAAAATGTTAACTTGTCATAGTACACAATTTATAATACCTTGGTCTCATGCCCCAATATTTTTTAATTGTGCATGCAACGTGAGAATAATTGACATTGGTGTTATTATATTCTATAATAGTGAGCATGGAATTAATTTGATTCGACAAGTAAACCGTATATTTTTTTGTCACTAGTGATAAAATGCAACGTTGATAAAATGTTAACTTGTCATAGTTCATAATTATTTATAATACCTTGATGTTATTTTGTTAGTATTATTTTTTTGAAATTGGAATAGAAAGGTTGATAAAATGTTAACTTGTCATAGTCCATAATTTATCAAAATAAATCCTCTCCGTTACCTTTTTTTCTCCATTTTCTCTCACAAAACATTACTATATTATATATTTCAATCACATCCATTTATACCTTTTTATTTCCAAATATATCTACAATCATCGAGCCCAGTATCAATCCAAACCGTTAAAAAGTAATAAACTTTCATTTTTTTTAAGAAATCGAGAGAATCCTTACCCGTAATTTATAATACGTTGGTGCCATGTCTGGATGCCCCCAATAACTCTCGAATAGGCAGTCCACATTTTTTTAATCGTGCATGCAACGTGAGAATAATTAATATTGATGTTATTATACTCTGAAATGGTCCGTATGGAATTAATTCGATTCGACACGTAAACTGTATAATTTTTTTGTCACTAGTGGCTCAGTGCACTAGTCTATGTTATTAACGTGTATCTGGCTTCATAATGGTCAATGTGGTGTTTTCGAAAGAGCATCTTTGTGATTTGCAATCAACTTCGTACTTATAAATTCATAATTTAAATAGGTGAAAATATGTAAAATAAATGTGTTGTTTTGAATGGTCATGATACACTCTTTTAGTTCAAGACCTTCTTATATAAAAATTTGTGGAAAATAATTTACATACATTGTTTTATCGAATAATCTTTAAAATGATCGGTGATCAGTCTGATCCCCATCCTTAATTCCCTAGGTAGGATCTTATGATCCAACATTTCTCAGAGTTTTTAAAGTTCAATTTTAACTCAAACCTATGATTATACAACTTGATCCTATGTGTGTAACATTACCATTTTTTTGTTAATAAAATTTTTGTATGCCTTTTTAAGGAAGAAGTTTACTATATAAAGTAAAAAAATTAGTGGGCACATGATAAGATAATAGTATTTTGAGATTAAACACGAGTATTAAACACTTTTTGATAACACGATTATGTATTTTAGTTAATTTGTAAAATCTTACGATTTTGTAATCTGATTCTATAGATTCAATCCAAGTAATCTCGACAATTCAAGTAAGATCTTAATCCTACAAACATTGGTTATTGGTTTATGTCATGTAGGAGATGGGAGATATTATTGGTGATTGATTACATACTTACGAGTAGGACTAGTCGTAATATTTTGGGGTCAACATTTTATATACGGAGTATAAGTTTATGTTTCAAGTCGGTCACTTAATTAAAGACATGAGCAACCATGATTTTTCTAATTGCTTTATTAGGTCAATTTAAAAACTTAAGTCAATTATTGCCATTTCAAGTATGTTTTTTATTTATTTATATACAATTTGGTGCAAGCTAAGTCTAAGTCAATTTATTTCTAATATATTTTGCCAATATAGTGGCAAAATATGGTGGCCACTGGCCATGCGTTATAATCTACCCTTTTCCTTTTACCTTATAATTTTTCATTATTAACACATCCAATAGTATTTAACATCCAAAAAACCGTCAAATAAAAAGCATCCCAAGCCGAAATATCACAAGTAACGCCCCACCCCGGACCATCACAAGAAAAACTATAACCGAAATCCTTTTTATTTGGCATTAACTTGGAGCCTCGGGCATCTAATTAAAGCACCTTTTACTAAGATCAATGTAGTTGAGGATTTGAGACACTTTGAGTAATTAGATTTAGATACACTTCGTGTTTAAAGGTACGTCTAGATTATCTAATTATTTATCTACTTGTTCTTGATATAAACAAAAATCCAATACCATGCATTACATTTACACTAGATGATTTTATTATATGATTATACTATTAAAATATTTCGCGCAATTAAGCAATACCGAAATCCGATACCACCTGATGGTACATTAGCATTTTCCACGGATATGATCGTTTTATACAAAATAAGTGTAAAGTCTACGAAATCAAGTGGTGTTAGTCCAGTGGTAGCTGGGTTAAACCTTGAAGCTTGCAGAAATGCAGGAGTTGAGAGGTCTCAGGTTCGACTACCGGCTGGGGCGATGATCACTTGGTCACTGCAGCCCTCGAAGGGGGTGGCTTACATGGTCCATGTGGTGGTGCGGGAATGCATGGGCCCGGGGGGGACTCAACCCCCTCGTCATCAAAAAAAAAAGTGTAAAGTCTAAGAACTGTTAATGGTATAACCTAGTCGTCAAAGCATGATTCAATCAAAACACGGACCTATTTAGGTTTTTTTATACTCCGTAAATGATAGTATGAGTGTTGGGGCTCAATTTAGTTAAGGTATTAAATCTATTATTTTAAGGGTACATGGCCTAATTAATTAAAGAATAAGTAATTGGGCCTAGTTTTGGTGATCCATTTGGAAAATGAACAAAGATTCAAGAAGATGACACTGGGTTAGGGGAAGCTATCAAGCGTTTGGACAAAGTTTCAAGAAGACTTGGCAGTTATTCAACCGTCTTCCCACTAAAGAGTAGTTACAAGGAGCCGGTGAAAATGCCTATATAAAGGAGGCATTTATCCAAGCAAACAACACACACAACTCAAACAACAATTACAACTTAGTCTATCTTTAGATCGTAGATTATTAATTAGCCTTAGATTAGATTAGCATTAGCATTAGATTTAGGACGGCGAGCTCATCCGATCATGGAGGTAATTAGCCATCTATCCCGAATTCTCGTAGCTTGTAATTTAGCATCCAAAAGTAATCTTATGAAGACTCTAGTTGATGTTGTGTTATCGGATTTTCTTAGTATATAAGTATTTTTGAAAATTATTGTGTTTAAGTTTGAAAATTATATTATTTAAGCGCTAAATTATATAGGAGGGTAAATCACAAAGTATGAAAGGATAATTACGAATAATACCTTAAAATATTGCGCTTGTTTTCACACAAACAATAAGTTAATCACAAACATAAATAAATAAAAAATACCAGACAATGAAAATTAAGTGATGGAGATGCGAAACAATTTGGTACAGCATCAAGGCACGAATGGCATATTCGATATTTCGTTCAAATATCGTTTTTTACAAGATAAGCACCAGCCATATATTTGATTCCCACCATGCATGAACAATTCTCCGTAATGTGTTAGACCCCTTCCACGCGAAACATTCACCATCTTAGCTTTGATGGAAAATACTGCAAATAAAATGCATTTATTTTGGTTACCATATTATCATTGTTTTGAATACTCCCTTTATCTCAATCATTTATAAACTCCTTTTATTTTTTATGACAAATATTTTAATTAAAGTTAAATAAATGAATGAGACAGAAGGAGTAATTAAATATTTGTTATAAACAAAAGAGATAAATTTGTATAACAAACGTAACTTCTATAGCCGGAATGTCTAAATCGATATTACTTCTATATTTTAAATGATACGGAGTACTTGTATTAGTTGTATAGTTGTATTTGTTAATTACTCCGTATTAGTATCCATCTTAAATCTTAAGCATGAAAATTATATATGCCCGTGCATTTTGCATGGGTATTAAACTAGTTGAAGTTATATGTAGAATCCATAAAAAAAAAATTATGAGAAAATCTTAAAACAAAGATACTCCGTAAGTCTGTAATAGTGTAATACATTTGGTGTTGTTTTTTTTAGACTCTTATTTTAAATTAGTGTAGATTCCGCGCAAATGCGCGGTATATATAGAGCTTTTAATTTTAACTATAATACTTATAGATTTTAGATTTATATCTCATGAATTTTAAAAACAAAAATTAATCTTAAAATTAATCAAGAGAATTGAGTAATTTCATGAAGTGTGTTTTTTTATGAAAATATTTTAACTACCACATATTATTTAATAAATTCTTTTTTCGTCACGAAGTTAATAATAGGGGTAACAATTTAGGTATAGATTATAGTTTTACACCAATTTTGTTTTATTTTATTAAAACATTATATTTTTAAGTTTAATGATGAAAGTGTTATTTTTAAATGAAAAATTACTTTAATAAATGAAAGTTATATAAGCTAGAGCACTTTGGAGGAAAAATATTAGATAAGTTTAATTCTTCTAGTATATATGAGAAGGTAGAGCACTTTGGATAAAAAACTTTAAATAAGTTTAGATAAGTTTTATTCTCCTAGTATATGGGGATTTGCAGAATCTAACACACATAAAAACCCAAAATGTGGTAACTTCAGAAAAAAAAAAAAAAAATTGTGGTAAGCCAAAATATTTTATTGAATATACTATAATTTTTCTCTACAAAGGCCCAATATTTATATAGAATAACCAAAGTGTTAGGCCCAATTTATAGGTGAAATGATTTGAGCGGGAAAATCTCAAGTTTCACCTATTCATTTAGTAAATAGAGGATGATACTTGTATAGTTGTATTTGTTAATTACTCTGTATCAGTATCCATCTTAAATCTTAAAACGGGTCAAATACTACCACATGGTGATAATTAAGACAAAAAAGTTGGCATTTTCTACGCAATTTGCCATGTGATTTGGTATGTATTTGACTTGTCTTAAACTTAAAGACGAATAATATCTGTTTTAAATGAGAATTAATATATACTCCATATACTCATAGGGTAAGTGATGATGCTTAATTAATTACCTTGTTGATGAGTGAAAGATAATATGGTTTTACTTTCTCCACGTCAACTTGAACTTTGCTCTTGCTATAGAGATCATATTTGCTGCCAAATAATTAAAATTTCTTTAAATCCATAAGCTAATTATTTAATCATCTAGGAAACTATATTTTATATATGCATTAATTAGCTAAATTAGATGATTGTTGACTTAATTAATTACTTGAAAATATGAAGCCAATTCATGTTCTCCTTGTCTTCATCATTCATTAAGTGCTTGTAAGCTCCAGCAGTATGCAAAGCTGTATGGTGATTAAAAAAAGATCAATTATTTAAACTTCATTTTACTATGTAGGCTTCTAAATTGCTAAATTAGCAAATGTTTTAAAAAAAAAATAACTATTAGGTACACTCGGTATACTACGTTATTGAATACCTCTGCCTTTTGTAATTGGTTGCATGTACAATGACGTGTTACAACAAATGTACCTAAGAATTTTTCCAAAAAATTTGGTATTGCAAATAAATTACCGTAAAAAGAGTGAAATCGGACAATGAAAAGGGCAGCAGGAGGAAGAGTGGTGCCATTTTCTTTGGCAACCTACATAAAATACACAAATAACAATTGTATTTGTGTTAAATAAAATGTTATATTTTTGTTTTTGCGATTATTATACTTAATAATTTATTGTTAATAAAAAATTATTTACCAAGTACATGTAGTCATCGTGTCCCCAAGAAATTAAGACATTATCTAAACCACATCCTTCCGAGTAAATTCCACACTTGGTATTATAAGCAGAGTTGTTGAAATCTGGATTTTCCTTGAAATACTGGTAAATAGAATTATCAAATTAGTGATTTGGTGATTTGGTATATATTTGGTCTGAAATTAGAATTTGGGTTAGTCCAAAGGATTGACCTATATAGTCATCAATTTTCATTTCAAAAAGAGAAATTAAAATCATCACAAATTATTGTGTAGGACCATTTTATGTATAAGACCAACCCAAAATCACAAAGCCCATGTAAATTAGTGAATATAATTGTACAAAAATATTTTATTTTGATAACCCAATAATTTATTTTGATAATTTGTGCATTTAAATATGTTGGTTTTCATTATAAGTTATCGGGTTATCAAGATAAAGTCAAAATATACGTAAACTTAAATGTTATTTTTGGGCTATTCTTCTTTTGGGCCAGTTTTATGCTATAGGACGGTCCTATAAGAGAGTTGCTGTAAAATCATAGTTTCAATGGACTAACCTTGTGATGAACAATGGACTCATCAAATGCACACCCAACTGGGAATATGTCGCCAACTACGGCCCATTGGGACAGCCCACCAAAATTTGGATGGACAAGAACCTTCCCAAGATCTTCAAGTTATTAAGCAAAATGGGTCATTAAAATTTTCTAAAATGAGATTATCAAATAATTTTATTCAATATTTTATCGCAGGTATAGGTAGAGTCTAATGGTTACAAATTATATATTAGGTTCGAGTTTTTGTGTTCTCTAAGACTCTAAGAGCAATTCATCGAGGGTTTATTTATGACTTGAAAATGTCTTCTAGATTTCTAATTTGTCATCCAAAAAAAAAAAAAAAAGTGGTTGACCTAGTATATCTGGTCATCAGGTGTATCCGTGTATGACTGGATCTATCTATAATTTACTCCGTACAATTTTAGAGTTAAGACTAAAACCGATATTTAACTATCATAACTAGGAGTATAGTACAAAGATATGCACATTAGAGGGAGTAGTGTAGTACCATGAATGAGAGCAGTTAAGTGAAGCCAATCTTCATTAGGATAATCTTTCCTAATGGCCTCAGCAGTTTGAAGCAAATGTTGAATTTGAGGTTCATCTAAATCAGGATCACTCTCATCTACCACTGTATTCAAAAGTTCACAACATTCCCAAATACCCATTTCTACCTTATTCAATTTCATGTATTCCTCCCTCATCTTCTTTACCTGCCATTTATTAATTCGTCTCCCTTAATGTAACAAGTATAGCGATGTATGTATTTAAGAAACAGTTAGTTAGTCTTATGTAAGACGGTTTACTTACAAAGTCAACGGTTTGATTGATGTGATTCTTCTTGTAAAATTCCTCAACAGTTTTTTGCCTTTCCGCCTCTGCATTGTAATCTCTGTTCATAAACAATAACATGAGATATTACATTGTGTTGTACTCCGAACTTGATTTTTACTTAATACGGAGTAATATACTCCGTAAGTCTTATGTGAGTTGTTTTTGCATCTTTATATTGTCAATAAACCATTTCAACCAAAAGGGTAAGCAGATAGTTGGAGTCACATGATCAGTTTTATATTCTAACCTATACGAAGTACTCATTATCCATTTACCTAAATGTTTTGCCGAAAGCATTGATTTCAGGTGCTGAAAACTCATTTGCTGAGGTCAATTCCTTTGATACAGGCATCTTAAATCCAGCATCCAACACCATTTCATTGTTTTCTAAGGAAATGTCTTTGATTCCAGGGTTTCCAGCAACTTGGGTTTCTGTTTTCAAGATGTATAAATTCTGAAATTATCGGTATAAAATAATTTGAATCATAAAATGTCATGGAGACATATTAGAGGCCTAAAAAAAATAAAAATGCGTCATTTTACTATTTTAACGATCTGAAATTTTATAGAAAAATTATGTTAAGACGGTCTTACTATTTAGTAGTAGTTACTACGTATTCATATATAAACCATACCGAAAACAGGCTCGTCAACGATGACAGTCATTATGACACACAATCTTCACAAAATGATTCAAACAAATATCAACCAAATTTTAACACTTAAATTACACAACAATTGATATAAAGAAAGTTTAAATTGATATGGAAAAATGTTTTTGAAGAGGGTATATATAGTTGGACAAAGGAGTCCTTGTTGCTAAAAGTTGAGCAAATATAAAGTCCTTCCATGAAAATAGGGAGATTTGGATAAAGTCCTTACTTGTTAAAGTATGGTACGAGAAAGTCCTTAATATCAAACTTTAAGAGTGGACTGTCCTTGCAAACAAATATCCATTTTTGGTAAGTGTTCTTTGGAAGTTTGGATAGATTAACCAAGCAACTTGTCTAGCAAACGTCCAATTATTGCTTGTCATATTGAAATTTATTTTCTTTAAAATTTAAAAAAAAAATTGGTTTACGAGTATTAACATTTGAGTTAACTTTTGTTCTCATTTCCCTTGAAGATCATTCATGCGCCATATCAGTATACAGTAGTTAACAGGGGCGAGGCCACTAATGCCTTCGGCGTCGCAGCCGCTACACCAAAGGCGAAAAATTCGGTTAGAATTTTGTGATTTGTTACACCAAAATTTACCACTTTCACACTAATTATCTATACACTTTACCTTGAGTATATATTTTGCTACACCGAAATAAAAATCCTAGACTCGCCACTGCAGTAGTACAGAAAAGAAAATTACACCGTATTTTGCATGATTATATGGTTTACCAGTATAACTTATAAACTACATTTTGTTTTTGATAAGATTTCGTTAAGACTTTTTTTCGAGTTTGTCTCATTGTGAGAGTAAAAAAATAATCCAAATATTAAATATACTTCATTTATATTAATATTAATTATCTGCTTTATTAAGGAATGGGTTAAATAATACGAGTAGATAATGATAAAAGTAGAATATATAAGGAATATTAAATTCTTGGCCCATTTGGTTAGATGGGATAGTATTTAATCCATTTATACTTAAAACGGCTATAACTGTGTTGAAAAAGACGAATCGACAATAAATTTATAATTGAGGCGAATTCGGCATATAAATATCAATCCGTCTCATTGTAAATGAACACTATCCGTCTAAAGCTGTAGACGGATACTCGGATAGTATCCCTCTCACAAAAATGCAAGTAGAAGGGTAAGTGGGGTTGTGACGGTATTCATTTCTCACCTACTTGCACTATTCACTCTTACTTTATAAGAGGGATACTATCCATCTATAATTTTAGACGGATAGTGTCCGTTTAAAGCGAAAATTTGGGTATAAGTATAAAGAATTGTGGGCTTGCGCAAGGGTGAGTCACCATTGCGTGGATTTGATAATGTATAAGAGATATTGAAGCTACATGACGCAGAAAGGCGCTGGCATTATCATTAATATTTTTTCTCACAAATATCGAATGGTGCTTCAATTTTGTGTTCACTATGACACTATCCAAACTATGATCCAGCTAATTATTTGCAATATTCTAAGTTAGTGGCTTTAAAATTGGATGTCCTTATTCAATAATCGGAAAATTTACCCGGTATTTTTGAGAACTACAATTTGAAAAAAAAAATTGTCATATTTGAGTCTCGTGGGTAGGAGTGTTTGTATGTCAAAAGTTTTTTTTACTGAACAAATTTTGAGTGTCAGATCTCTTGGTCCGAGTTCCAAACTCGACATTTTTTTTTTCAAATCGTAGGACTTGGAAAGATGATCGATGAAACTTTCTGAGCTCGTAAACAAGAGTTATGGCCTCTTAAAGTTTTCCGGGTCAAAAAATTGGGTATTTCGCGCAAAATGTCAAATCTCAAGGGTACCGCGTGATTTTTTCGTTCAATAATTTACCTTTTCTTTACTTTTTTCCGTGAATAATGTATCTATTTTAGGAAATACTTGGTTTAAAAGGTAAGTGTTCGAGTTCATTTTAATAACAGTAAGGATCCTCTGTCCCATTTGGTGTCCCATTCTGTGTCTCACTCCATACATATTCTGACACAGTGGAGTGGGACACAGAATGGGAGTGGGACACAAAATGGGGTGTGTCAGAATATGTATGGAGTTGGACACAGAATGAGACACAAAAGTGGTACTGAATTTCAATAAGGAACCCTTGTCTTATTTGGTGTCTTGTTCCGTGTGCCACTTCATACACATTTTGACACATCGGCACATTATCACATTTATTATGTATTTTTTATTTGCAACAAGTGATGTGTCAAGATATATATGGAGTGAGACACAAAATAGAACACAAAAGTGGGACAGAGGATCTTCACGACTGAATTTATTGTTTAAAAGGAAGTGGGCTTTTATCTAAAGAATAAATAATAGGCTCAGTCAGGTATTTGGAAGAAGTAAGGAAGATCCAGAAGTCAAATATTAGTCCAGTACGAGCGTTTGGAAGGGAAATAACGGATTATCTGCAGTTGTTTAACCATTCCCCACTAAGAAAGTAGTTGCAAGACAAATAGTCGGTTGAGGGTTCTTATATAAGGAAGCATTGTCCATAGAGCGAGGATACACAACTCAAACAATTACTCCCCCCTAGTCGCTTATTTCTTCAACTACCATTTTGCACAAGAAATAAGAAAATGATTTTGGACCATACAAAACACTCTACCCCACATACAAATGAATTTGGACCACACAAACCTTCCCAAAAAAAGAAAGAAGAAAGAAAATCCAACTACCATGAAAAAGAAAAGAGGGAAGAAATGACCGATTAGGAGGGAGTACAATTTAGTTTATCTTTAGATCTTAGATTTTAGTTTTATCTTAGTGTACATTATCACGGTGAAGTCTTCCTTCAATTAAGGTAATTAGTTATCTATCCCTTAGTTTATAAATTAGCATTTACAAGTACTCTTGTGTAGACTATATAGTGATGTTGTGTAATTGGTTTTCATGATATACAATATCTTTTAAGATTATTGTGTTTAGATTGTAAAAATCGTATCCTTCATCGTTGGCGCTAAATTACATAAGTTAGTGCTTACCAATTGACCAAGAGTCAACAACCGTAACTCAAGCCCTTCACATTATTTAGGGCGTCTCACAAAGTGTATGATGATAGTTACGACCTAGGTTATCTTAAGGTATTATATAAGTAATATACTAAAAAAAACTCTATCTACTGTGCATGTTATGTTGCTTGGACTCGGTTAGATGTATCTGACATGGGTACGTGTCCAAGTGTCAGATTCGTCTATTTTATGAAAAAAAAATCATGTTTTTGGTCTAAAATGAAGTGTCCAGGTGTCCCACCCATGTCCGAGTGTCGAGTATCCGATACGGGTACGTGAGGTAAAATGAAGAGTCCGAGCAACATAGCGTGCATGTATTGTCGGAATCTAGACTACTTATTAGTTACTCCATGACTAAACATATTAGTTTTTTTGACTATAACTAGAGTTGGCATCGGGTTGGGCCTCGTGTTAGCGCGTCGTGCTTGGCCTTCTAGGCGGCACTGCCCAAGCACGGATGACTGATCATCGCGTCGTGTCCATGCTTGGACCGTCAGCCAAAATTGTGCCATGGCACAACCGCCGTCGTGCCATCCCGTGCCGTCCTATGAGACACCGTCAGGCTTGCCCATGCATGGGTTATCCTAATGAATTTTTTTTAAAAAAAAAAAATTGTTTTTAATTTAATATTTATTTTGTAAGTAATTTAATTGTTTTTTAAAATTTTTGAAGTCTTTTTAAGGAAATAATTTAAATTGAAGCAAGGTTAATGTATATCCTATTTTTGTTTTTGTTATGTTTATTTTTATTTTTTAGTTGAAGTGAAATTTTAAAATTAATTAAAAATAAATCGTAAGTAAATAGATATATTAAAAAAAATCAATTAAATAAGTCATAAATTATATAAAAAAACCTCAAATATCAATTAAAATTATGAAGATATTTACAATTTATACTAATTTAATTAAATAACTAAGAAAAATATACAAAAAAATTATACTAATATATTATGGGTTTGATTCGGTGCTTGATTCGTTAGTGTCATTGGCGCTTTTTGGATCTACCCCGCCTTGCTTTCTATCCGAGACATCCATCCAATCCTTATAACACATACACATTCGGAGGGTGTCAGATCTCATACTAGTTCGTTTGTCATCCAAAACCCTTTTGGCAGTACTGAAAGCACGTTCAGATGCAACAGACGACACTTGGATGCTTAAGAAGTCTTTCGCCATTGCGGACATCACGGGAAGAGTCTTACTTTGATGTCGCCACCAACCCAAAAGATCCAGCACATTTGCCTCATCATCTGTATATGCCCGCATATAATCGTAATTAATGTACATATGATACTCGACGAAGTCAGATGCTTTTGCGGATTGTCCTATATTAGGTCGTAATTGACTAATTAGAGCCTTAAGAGCGCTAACGGTCGTTCCTCGAAAAGCACCACCACTACTGCTAGCTGTATTTAAATGGGAAGAATGACGAGTTATATTACCGAAAAGAGACTCATAATGGTTAAATACAGTCAAAAAAGCAGTTCTAATTTCATCTTTATACGCTTCTACATCGAAATTTAAACACATTAATTGTTTATAAATATTAACTAAGAATATAGCACCTTCAAATTTCCATCTAGGATCTAAAATAATAGTGAAAACGTAGACATAAGGAATGTCGGTCCAATACTCGAGCCACTTGGACTCCATTGCGGAAATAAATCCAAGATAGGTATCTAGTCCACGATATTTGTTAAAAAGTTGGGCAATATGAATAACATTACCAAGAAAATTAAGAGAAGTAGGTTCATATACATTGCAGAAAGAGTTAGTTGCATCCATAAAAGTACATAAAAAATCAACATACATTTCAATATTGTTCCAATCATCTTCAAGTAAAAGATTATCAGGAAACGCCCGGTTCCAAAAAGCAGTAAGAGGCTCTTTATATTCAATACAAGTCGACAACATAAATTGCATAGAATTCCACATAGTGTTATTTTCTAGGGGAAATTTTCTATACTTAAACCCTTTTTCCTTACAATAATTTCGCCATTCTTGACGTCTCCACTTGACCGAGTTTAAGTGGAGAACAACATGTTTAAATTTGTCGTGATATTGTCTAAAGCCTTGAAGACCATCTTTAATACATAAGTTTATAACATGAGAAACACATGGAACATGTAACAGTTTACCATCTAAAAAAACTCGTTCTAAACTAAGTTTTAACATATTAGCCACATCAATCATACCCGTGACATTACCAAAAGTAACACATAAAATTTTAGATTTAAGTCCGAATTCATTAATGCCGGTCATGATAATATTATGCATATGTGTAGCGTTATGAGGGTATTCTAATTTTGCGAACTCAATTATTCGTTTTTGTAAATTCCAATTACGATCTAACCAATGAACCGCAATGCATATATATGAATAATCGCGGTTAGATTCCCATCCATCAATAGTTATACTGAATTTACATGTAGTATTTGCGAACTCATAAATTAATTGTTGTTTTAGATTACAATATTGTAGCATTACCTTACTTTTAACGACCCGCTTACTCGTTTCGTTATGCTTGGGTTGATTTTTGTTAACATATTTATGAAACACAGGGTGTTCAGCGTGTTCAAACCGTTCACCAGAAGAATATTGTTGTGATTGTGTACAAGACCCTTCACCGGAAGAATATTGTTGTGATTGTGGCATAGTTGGTTCTTGTTGAAAAGGGACAAAAGGCACTTGCGGTCTTATGAGACGGTTTTCAAATATAGTACCTTGTGGATAATTAAATAGATTAGTAGGGTTCATATATTGATGTCGACTCGATTGTTCCATATCAAAAGGAGTTGGGCCGGTGCATTGCATGTTTTGAAAGTGTGTAGGATTTAAACCTGTGGACTGGTTTATGTTAAATGTCGGTGTAACCAACGTTTGTGGTTCATGGTTTGGTATTTGTGATCCCGAATTATTTCTAACCCGACATGACCTTTTTGAACTAGACGAGGAGTTTTGTGAGTCCATAATGATTAATAAAATTTAAAACACAAATATATAAATGTAAATAAAACTAATTACATAAAATAATGCAAACAAAAATTAAGCAATAAATTATAAAGTTAAGTTAGAAAATGCAAACAAAGCTTTCGGATTGAACAATTGAAGCCGATGGATTGAACAAATGAAGCCGACGGATTGAACAATTAGTAATCTAAACCCAAACTAACATGTGTAAGAACAATTTTATTTTTTTATATAAGAGTTTTATAGATTTTTTTGTAATATAATTTGGTATAATATTTTTTATATTATTTTATAGAAATAATTTTGTATATATCGAGTAATAATATTGTAGATGAGTAGAAAGATTGAATTGATTTGTGAAGATAATGAATTGAATGAATATGGGTATTTATAAGAATAAAATAAAACAACCGTTGGATTCTTGGATAGTTGGAGACTTGGATCCAACGGCTACATCCGGGCCGGGCCGTGCTTGACCCGTCGTGCCAGCTCCGTGCTTCATGTCCGTTACACTATACTCAACTAACGCGGGAATTTCCCCCCTTTTTTCTCTTCCCCTTTTGACGTCACGCAATTTAATCCCTAAAACCCTAATTTTACGACAACTTTTGACAGATAATTCTCACCTCAATTCAATTCAACAAACCGTATACAACTCAATTTAATTTATTGACATCATTCGTGATTTTCACGCAATTGCTCTTTTCCCCCAAACTCAGAATTTAATTTAGGGTTTTACACTCTAACATCATCTGATTTCAAAATTCGAACATTTTTTTAATTGATTTTTCGTCGTGAATGTGATTAGATTCTGATTATACATTGCGGAAATGCTTGGGAAATGTGTAGGTTTGATTAATTTTTTGATTGTCATTTTGGCGATAAACCCTAATTTCACATTTTCCATAATTGAGGATGAAAACTCGTATTTGTTTCACGGGGATTATTCTCCGCCACCACCGGAACCACCTTCACTCCCGCCGTTACCTCCTTCGTCGACGTGCGAGGGTGATTTCAGGGGTTTTGGATCATTTGATAGTTTATGTGAGTTGAATTCTGACATAGAGTTTTTGAATGATGTGTATATAGAAGGGAATGGTAGTTTATTAATCGGTGACGACGTTAGAATAATTTGCCCTATTAGTGGTTGCTCAATTACTGTTAATTTGAGTGGGGTATTTCATTTAGGGAGGAATGCTTATATTAAGGCAGGAGCTTTATGGGTTAAAGCTAATAAAACGATTTTACGCGAGGATTCTGTTGTTGATGTGAGTGCCTTGGGGGGAGAACCTCCGGCACACACTCCTGGGACGCCCGCAGGGGTGGGGGGTGCCGGGGGAGGGCATGGAGGGCGAGGGGCTAATTGTTTGTATGATAGTCCTACGTTAGATGAGGATGTGTGGGGTGGTGATGCTTATGCGTGGTCAGAATTGAGCGAGCCTTGGAGTTTTGGGAGTCGAGGTGGGAGCACCGGTATAAATATGGATTTGGGCGGAAAAGGTGGTGGAAGGATATGGTTTAATTTGACGGATTCAATTGAGTTGAGTGGGAGTCTTGAGGCTGATGGTGGCAATGCCGGTGCCAAGGGTGGAGGAGGAGCCGGTGGGAGCATTTTCATCAAGGCTCCTAAAATGTATGCTTTGTTTGGTCCATGTTTTTGGTTAGTAGGTGTGTAGATGTATGTTTTATTAGACGTAACTGCTACTGTGACTGTTCACTGCAATCATCTCTGTTAGTTGTAATTTATTATGTGACTTTGTGGTCTGTTTCCCTAGCATATATGGTTGAAGGATCTCACTGGTTGAAGTTGAAATAATGTGCATGAAATAAAAAAAATGTGATTTTCATAACTTAACCTTATGAGGAGGGGTTTCCATGATTAGGCATTTGAATTTTGTATGTGCTGGGACTGCTGCCTTTCTTCTCATGGCTCCATAGAAAATTGTTTAATGGGCCTTTTAAAATATTGTTGTCCGTATCTATTAGGACCAACTTGGTAGAAGCAAAGTAAACCGAGACCTTCCTTGAGATTACAAACTCTGTAACAACACCAACATTGATTATTGTAGTCTTTTATTTGGTGGATGGTGGTACAAAAGCTTGAAACTCACCTTCAGGCCTCTAATTAGCGTGATGAGTAATTGAGGGATTGGTGCTGAAGTACTCATTGAAGGGGTTGGCTTACGAATATAAGCCAAGCTCCATGAGTGTTCATGCTCCTTCCTGTAGTTTTCATTAACTCGCTAGTCCATTCTCTATGATGAACATGGATGAATAGTTGAACACTGTACGAATATGTGCTATGTGATTTGTATTATAGATGAGAACGAGAGAAATAGTGAAGTGAGGCGTTTGGATATATTTCAAATTTAATCATGTATTCTCTGCGGTTAATGAGATGTGTATTAGCATATCAGCTAGTTTCTCTTCCATTGTTTTTGGGATCTGATAGGTTGAGCATTACAAGCTTATGACATCAGTCAGTGCAATATGTTTCTAGCTGTTCAATTAAAATTTATAGCCTGCACTTGTAAATATCCTCCATGAAACGCAGGACCGGAAATGGCCGGGTATCTGCATCTGGAGGTGATGGATTCGGTGGCGGCGGCGGCGGAAGAGTTTCAATCTGTATCTTTAGTAGACACGATGATCAAGAATTCCTAGTTCATGGTGATTGTCCTTTCTTGCCTTCTGTTGAATTTACTCTGATTTTTTTTGACAGGGGTGTTCAAGGTTGTCATCTAATTCAAATTGATCATACTCTGGTTAACCTTTTTGTTATTCTTATGTTTTTTTTAGTTGAGTGATTCCAGTTATGATAAATGACCTTAAAAATTCTTTCTGGCCTTGTCAGTGAACGTCCATAGCAACTAGTTAGTTTTTGTAAACTCAACAAAATTTGATTTTACCTTATATGTCTCTGTTGCTATTATTACTACTAGGAGCTCATGAGACTATGATATAATTGTTGCTGTAGACATGACAATTTGTTTGAAGACATTTCCATTTAATTTTGGGATATTTTCTTTAGCTCGTCACCTGGGATTTGCAAAATGTTTAAAGTTTAGTTACTTCATCATGTGATAATCCATATTCCACTACAAAGTTGGTCTGGAGTATAGGACATTGCAAAAGGACTTTCTGTGCCATCCTATTGTCAGACACGTGGATTGACAGATGAAATATATACCTGCAGTCGAAATTACCTATGTAAAATCTTTAACAATGTCAGGTTGTTACTGATATTTTATACAATTCATGTCCCTTACGCTTATAGGTGGAAGAAGTTTTGGCTGCCCTCAGAACTCAGGGGCTGCTGGGACGTTTTATGATGCCATACCTAGAAGGTTGATCATTGATAACTATAATTTATCGACAGACACAAATACTCTTCTGTTGGAATTTCCTAATCACCCTCTATGGACGAATGTGTATATACAAAACCAGGCAAAAGCCATTGTTCCTTTGCTCTGGAGTCGTATACAGGTACCATATTTAAGAAGTACACTTGCATCATGAATGTTTTAGTGAACAGCTTTTCAAGTTTTTTTATTCTGTTTGTGTCTCTCTCTCTTTCTCGTTTGCCAAATTGGTCTCTCTACCTCTGGGAGTATATGAATTGTTTAATATTCCATGCGGCTTCTCTATGGTAAGCTAGATATGTTTAGCTCACTTCATGATTTAACAGTGCTGCAAGTTTTTCTATCAGTCACGTGTACTCTATACTTCTATCAGTGAAGTGTACTCTACGCTTGTTACTCTACACTTGTTACTCTAGGTATATTTTGTGATTGCTTATTACTATATAATAATTCAAATTGGGCGAGGACTACCTTATACATCTAGTGATTGCAAAAACCATGTAGGGGTCATTTGCTTCATGATGTTGGAATGAAATCGATTGAAATGTGATACCATGGGGTATGAATTTAGATAACTGTATGTATGGTTCACTCTAAGTTTGTATGAATAAGGAGTGAAGTTTGAAACTTATGGGGAAGAGGGTATTGGATTCCAAGGGGGTTGGGGCGGAGTAAGAATCTTTCAAGAGTTGATAAAAAATAAATCCGCCATACTGTTTTGAGCAAATAATAGTCTGAACAATTGTGCTTAACAGGATCTTATCTGGACTTTTGAAACCTTTGTGAAGGTTTCACAATTATACATTCTAAATATTTGTTAGGGCTTTTTATGAATCTTCTCTTTTCTTTCATGGGCTATCCTGAACTACCATAAGATCAACGAAACATTGAAGTATGTTGCCATGGCGGTGTAATAATACCAAAAAGGTTACAATTGGTCTTGTGTAAGGCATCCTTGCACAAAAACTGTGTAAAATGGATCCAAATTACAAGAAAATCATGAGCCATATTAGAGTAATAGTAGTTATTAAAATAACCGTTTTACAATATACTTGTGTAAGGCCGCCTTACACGAGTATTTGTGAAAAGTTTAAGTAATAAAAGTTGGGTTTATAAATGTCGGAGACTTTTATTTTCACAAACATTGTATATGTATAAGGTAGTTTCTGTAGAAAAATCCCTCTAAAGTAATTATGTTTACTCAAAAGATGGCATAAAATATTAATGCCTTTGTAGTTGTACCTTAAATCCACAAAAGACTGATTCACATTTGCGTACAGTCTTACTTATTTGCTGTTTCTGAGATCCTGGCCAATGTGCTCATCAATTCCTATTTATTCACCGCCAGCTACTAAGCATTATTGTTGATTTGTGCTGATTGATCATATTATCTTGAATTTATTCAGTGTAAAATTTTCTGGAAATTTAATAGGTTCAAGGACTGCTAAGTTTGTCGGCTGGTGCTGCTATGACTTTTGGTCTTGCACATTATGCTACATCAGCATTTGAATTAATTGCAGAAGAGCTCCTGATGAGTGGGTCGCAAATTAAGGTAACAGTCAAATACCTCTTTCCTTAATGGGTGTCATTGCTAGATACCGTAGTTTTGGCGAGGGCCTATTGAAGGCTGATATCGACATTCTATCAGATTAAGCCTTACACGAAGAAGGGGTAGGACATAGTGATATAGAGCCACTTCCACAATAGATAATATAACACAAAATGCATGCAGGTCACTTAGACATGCAAATAGAAGACGAGGTCACGCTGCCATCATTCATGGACTCATGGTCCTCTGTATTGCTCTTTTAATGTTTATAGAAGACGAGGTCTATACTCATAAAGGTCACTTAGACATGCAAATGGCCGTTCTATAATCATCTAGTCCTGCTTCCGTGAATGGTTATTGGATTTTGTTTGATGTGGTCTTATGCAAGGCATTTATGAATTTTTCAAGTATTAGGCTGGTCATTAAATTTTGGAGGTCAATTTTTTTATTATTTAAATGAAAAAGAAAAATGTTTGATTGTGTGGAACTATGAAAGCCAGTTGCCGAGTCCATTTAGTTAAACTTCGACAGTTTGATATTCATGGACTTTTAAGCTTCACTCTTTCTGATCTTTTTGGGGCAGTCAACCAACTTAATGGCTTTTGCCAACCCTAATTTATGAATAATTATCACTTGTGCCGGGACTGTAATATAGAAAACTCAGACTTGCCTTTTTTTTTTTAAAAAAAAAAAATTTAATTTTTGTTTGGTGAGAAATATTTTTTATTTCTACATTCATTTTAGGTTATGACTTACAGAAATGAACTCTGTTCCTATGGTTAGCAAGCTAGGAATGTTATCATGGTGATGTCACTCTATGAAGCTGCTAAAAAGGACTAGAGTGTTAGTTACGAACAAGCTTAGTGTGGAGCGTGGACCAAATTATGCCACACATCCCAGTGTCCCATAAAGGCCATCAATTAGTTAAATGGCCAACGTGACTATTGTCCAACAAGTTATACATTGTTGTGTTTGTTGTAGGGAATCTCCATATCTTCCTTCAATTAACTACATATGTTTAATTCTTTCCTGACACTAATATCGTCCATCCATGTCAGGTTTATGGAGCTCTACGCATGACTGTCAAGATGCACTTAATGTTGAACTCGAAGATTTTGATCGACGGAAATGTTGATCCAATTGTTTCTACTTCCCTACTTGAAGTCAGCAATCTTTTGGTTCTAAAGGTAATTTAGCTGTAGGGTCCCTCTTCAATAGTTCAATAGCTGTTTTTGTTAACCGCTGAAAATTTTAGTATGGTGGCTCATTAACATTTTTGGTCTCTTTTCTTTTCCCCAGGGATCATCTGTAATACACTCTACTGCAAATTTGGGACTTCATGGACAAGGATACATGAATCTGTCTGGACCAGGAAATGTAGTTGAGGCTCAACGTCTGGTTCTTTCATTATTCTCCAGTATCCATGTAAGTTCTTTCACTTTGCTTGAAGATAACTGAGATGCAAGTTACTATTGACTTAATCAGCGGTTGGCATTTTGGTGTCTCTTCTGTGACAAGTATTCTGATTCTCATTGAGTGAAGGATTTGGAAAGGATACCAATATAAAATGATTAAAAATGTTTCCATTGTGTAAAGTCCAAAAATTAAAAGAAAAGTTTCATTCTTTACCAATAAATGCGACCATTCTGGCTTCTCTTGTTAACCTCACTTCAGTCAGATGTTTGAGGCATACCTGCTAATGAGGTATCGAAGTATTTGACCTCTGTTCCAAGACCAAGGTTACTGCACTATGACTATAAGCTGTTAACGGTTGAAAGACACACAATTTTTTTTCGTGGAGGTTAAAGAGCTACTAGTCATAAATACCATTGCAAAGAGAATTAGACATCCACAATGGCAGGACCTCCTTCCTAACTCCCACCATTGACGCATCATCCATCATCTAAAAATATCTATCGTCCTAAAAACTTATTCTCAAATCCCAAGTTCCCAACAATCAACTTTTTAGCTGGGACCATGGACTCCTGCCTTTTCCATTGAAAGAAACAGTGAACCAACTCCTTTATTAAGATCCTGCTTCTACAATTAGGAGCGGTCATCATACTCATCAATAAGCTGTTCTTTAAGAAACCTTTTTGACCATTGTGAATGCCTTCATGTGTCTCGAACAATTAGGCCTTTTCATTCCTCTCTTGGACCATTGTTCATGTTAATGAGTTATGTGGTGTGTTGGCTTGATATTGAATTATTGATCATGGATGTTTGGTATTATGTGTCCTTTGCATATGAAGGTTGGGGAAGAATCAGTTTTACGAGGCCCTTTGGAAAATGCAAGCACACATCTTGTGTAAGTTAATTTTATATATGTATGTATTTGTATCTGCTGTAACCTTAAGATTTCTGGCATTACCTTTTCACCACACGTTATTTTGAAATTTTTTCAGCACACCTCACCTCTACTGTGACCGAAAATGCCCGGTCGAAATTCTTCATCCGCCTGAAGATTGTAACGTGAATTCTACTCTACCTTTCACCCTCCAGGTATGTTTTTTGTGTGATAAACTGAGAGTGGCAAATGTAGCATTTTTTGTCTATTACCCACTAGCTTTTTTCCACCTTCCTTCAGATGTTTGTTGGCCTTGTTTGTTAGTAGTTGGCTTGATTTTCTCGTTTAGAAGGTCATTGTAGTTATAAAGGCAAATATCTGGAGGGATCTCTATTTTGTTAAGGCCATGCTCAGTTGCTCACATTAACAAGTGCTACTGCTGCTGTAGAAGATTACCTCACGGCAGAGATATTGGGAATTGGGATAGTCTGGTGGTGCTAATAAACTGATAGTAATTTCATCTTGAAGTTGGCGTTTTATGATGGAACTTCTGCCAAACCCCGATAACTTCGACATAGGTTATTCATGCAGGTTTGTCGCGTTGAAGATGTCAGAGTTGGGGGTTTTGTTGAAGGATCTGTTGTTCATTTTCACTGGGTCAGATCCGTAGTTATCCTACCAACGGGAGTGGTTACTGCATCCGGTTTAGGTATGCTTTTTGCTTCTTTCATGTGTCAAATTTCTATGCAAATTGTCAACTAGATAAGAAAGCTGCACTGAAGAAATATGCATGAGTGGTAATAGCCTGTTCTATCTTCATAGAGAGATCCAAATTTCAAAATACTGTACTTCCTTAGTTCCTTCGATTGTTAAGAAAATGGTTGTTAGAGTATTTTGCCCGGCCACTGTGATTCACTGATAGAACAAGAAATTAGTTCTTCACCTTGTACATTATTTGACACCCTCCTCCCTTATCTCCATGAATGATTTGCATGTATACCAGGGCAGTTTGATGATGTCAGGGCTCTATATGTGTAGGCTGTGTTGGCGGCGTGGGTCGAGGAGACCTTTCCAGCAATGGACTTGGTGGGGGTGGAGGACATGGTGGCAAAGGTGGAGATGGGTACTATGATGGTAAATTTGCCAATGGTGGTGGTTCATATGGTGACGCTGATTTGCCATGTGAACTTGGTAGTGGTAGTGGTAATACAAGCTTAGCTGGATCGGCTGCTGGTGGTGGTATCATTGGTAAGACTTGCTTTCAAGACCTTTTCATGCTGTCGTCGTTCATTTTTTACACCTCTTCTTTCCTAATCTCATTTGTTTCATGGAAGGCTGTAGTAGCAATGTGGCTTCTTAGTCTTGGATTTTAAATCTTGCAGCATAGGCAGACCATTTTGATATTCTTGTCTAGTCATAGTATTAAATCTTGGTGGCTGTCAAACAGTATCGATTGTATTTCCCTAATCTCACTAAATGCGGTCAATATCGCCTTAAAACACGGACGTGGTAAACTCCAAATGTTTATAACTCGGCCGCGTACTACTGTCGTGTCCGGTATTTAAAACTGTATCTAGTGCATGAGATCAAATATATTCAGTTAGGTTGCTTGATTATTTGTTTGTGCATTTAGAAAGGCCGTGAGTGTTTTCTCCTTATAAGCTGATAAAAAAAGCTTCAGATTTTTAAGCTTTATTATTGATTTATTTCCTTTCCATATTTCCAATGGAGCCAAAGACTCATTACTCTTTGGTTATGGATTATAATGGAATAAATCAAAATGGCTCACTAAAGTGGCTGCGCTTCTTTCTTTTGTGAAGTAGCGGTCCTTCGATGCAGTTCTCGATGCAATTTTCATTATGTGTCATTCGGAAACAACCTCTTTGTGTTTTTAACACAAGGGTAAGGCTGCGTACATCCGACCACCCCTTACCCCACAATTTGCGGGAGCCATTGAGGCACTGGGGTAATGTTGTTGTTGTTGTATTATTGATTTATTTCGCTGTAGTAATAGTATTTAACACTCTTTGGCTTCTTTGTGATCTCTCTAATCCCAGTCATATATGGTTTCACAGTTCACTACCCTTTAAATGTTGGTTGTATCCATTTTTTTCCAGACATGTATCTGCACTTTGCTGTCAAATTATCAATTATGCAGGTCTGAAACTGTTTAGTGGTGCCATGGTGGTACTGTTTTTTGTAATTTGTCTCATGTTATTAATTGTGATTTTTTAAGCCTGGTGAAATCTCTACTATTTATACGGAAAAAAGGATAACATGGACGTATGTGATTTACTGAATATGGACTTTAAAATTCTTTGATGATGCATCTATATGCCTTGAGGTTGTTCGAAGCCTGTGAAAATCTATCTCCACTTTGATTGCTGTAGACTTGTCCAAAATTTTCAAATCTATCCTTTGAAAATTATTCATTTAATATGTTTTAATTGTTTTTCTTCACTTTCTGATGGTCTATCAGTTATATCACTGATTGCCTACTTTTATGTTGCCCCTCCCATTATTTTCTTATTGGTCTTCACAGTAATGGGTTCGCTGGAGCACTCGTTGCCAACTTTGTCAATTTATGGCTTAATAAATGCTGATGGAGACAGTTATGATGACCGGATCAGGAAGCAAGACATTGGAATGTTTTCAAACATTGGACCAGGAGGTGGTTCTGGTGGAACCATCCTAATGTTTGTTCAATATTTAGCGCTTGAGAGTTCTTCTGCTCTTTCTGCTGTCGGCGGGACTGGAAGTCCATATGGTGGTAGCGGTGGTGGAGGGCGGATTCATTTTCAGTGGGCAGATATTCCTGTTGGGGATGAGTACCACCCTATAGCTAGTGTCTTCGGGAATATCCTTGTTCGGTTAGTTTCAACCATATGAGCAAATACCTTTTTCTGTTACTGGTCTTTGATCTAAATGTTTCCAACTACTATTCCCTTTTCATGGTTTTTTTTATAAATTACGGAAATATTCAATTTATGTTAATCCTTTCCCGGTTTCCCCTGTTTGGCTGTCTAGAGAAGTACTCCCTCCTTTTCACTATGACCATCCTGCTTTCCATTTTCGGCTGTTCCACTAAGATGTTCCTCTTTCCTTTTTGACACAAAATGTGTGGCTAATATTACCCCATCACTCACATCCTTCCTTAAATAAGAACCACATTTTCGTTTTCCCTTAAATATATTGTGCCCAAAAGTAATAGGAACATTATAGTGGGGCGGGGAGTGACTATCTTGCTTATGACCAAGCACAAAGGTTTTCTACAAATTGCTTAGGTAGTTAAAATAGAGTATTTAAACTTGGGAACTGAGGTTTTTTTTACCATTCCTTATTGGGGCAAGTTATTCATTTTAGTTTCTTTGTGGATGGGTATAGTTTCTTTAAAGGCTTATGCATTTAGTGTTTGTATTGTTACTCAAATTATGTGAATTTTGTTTCTTTGCAAAGTTATGTTATGTTGCTAGTGCTGCCTATATCAACAGGATAGGGCCACTATGTAATTTGTAGCAACGGGGAACGATTACAATCTTGTGCCCTTTTAGTTTTTGTCGGTGGTGGTACTTTCAGAAAGAAAAATATCCGAAGTTTCTAGGACTATGGTTGACTAGCGAGTAAATTTTCACCATTTTGTCTGCCTTTTATTTATGATAGGGGTGGATCAGGCAGAAGTCCAGGGCATTCTGGAGAAGGAGGAACTATCACTGGAAAGGCATGCCCGGTCGGGCTACATGGGATCTTTTGTGAGGTAGGTTTTCTGTTTTCCTTTTGATGCGATTTCTTTGTTGCCTCTAGCATTATTTTGGAACGTTTCTCTAAGGGAACTTAATTGAAGCTTTTTTTTTCCAACTGAGGGTGTGGGTAAGGTGGATTGTGACCTTAAGAGTGACATAGGGACTACTTGGCAGTTGGCACTGATGAAAGTATGCAGAGTGAAGAAGTAGTTAGCATTCATGTAGACGTCTAACTTGAATTTGTATGATGTTTCACCATATGTATATCTCAAATTTCCCTTTTCAGTTTAGTTTCTCTTTTCTCCTCTCTTCCTTTATTTACTTCTCCATTCTTACAATCGTTTACTTAGGTTCATGTTAGCTTATCCAGAATTCTATAGGAATTGAGGCTTTGGTTATAATGTTCCTTGTTGACGAATCTTTTCGGTCATCACGATTCTTGAGAAAGTCTTAGAATTGTACTTACTAATGTTAGCTACTGCATGCACTTACTTAGCCTGTGAAATATCTAAACTTGATGGTATTAGCTAGCTATTAGGGAATGTTTAGAACTTTTCTTCATTGTATCTCAATTTTTACTCTCTGGAACGTTATTATTTGCAGGAATGTCCTGTTGGCACATTCAAAAATATTTCTGGATCTGATACAGGCCTTTGTCGTAAGTGCCCTGCAAATGATCTCCCAGGCCGTGGCATATTTATTGGCGTCAGAGGTACATTTTACCCTGAATGTGACTTTTCTGGCATTTTAATAATCGAGGTACATTTTACCTTAAATGTGACTTTTCTGCCACATTTAATATTCGAGGTCATTTTGTGCGGCAGAGAATCTTGGGAATGTTTTTTTTTTTTTTTTTTCTTTTTTTTTTTGGGTTTAACAGTTGTCTGCTTTTAGTTACTAATAAGATTTCAGATAAGAAGCTTATAACATTCCCTCCTGTTCGATTATTATGTATAACAGGCGGTGTTACTGAAACTCCCTGCCCTTACAAGTGCATATCAGACAGGTATCACTTGCCATATTGTTGGACAACATTGGAGGAGTTAATGTATGCCTTTGGTGGGCCTTGGTGGTTTGGCTTTTCCCTCTTGAGCCTCCTCGTACTCTTGGCTTTGTTTCTCAGTGTTGCAAGGATGAAATTTGCTTCAGGTGATGAACCGCCAGGTTTATTACCACCTCGGCGACGCACACAGTTAGACCATTCATTTCCCTTCCTCGAGTCCTTGAATGAGGTTGACCGTTGACACCTATAGTGGTGGAACTTTGTTTTATGCTAGATTTCAGCAGAATTTTCATGTTGTGTCTGACCAAATGTTAACAATCCTTGTGTTTCAGGTGATGGAGACAAACAGAAATGAGGAAACACAAAGCCATGTTCATAGAATGTATTTTCTTGGTCCAAATACGTTCAGTGACCCATGGCATCTACCTCATTCACCTCCTGATCAAGTGGTAGAGATAGTGTATGGTTTTACTCGATTTCGTGTTGATGTATACCTATTTTCTGTGTGTATCATTCTGTAGTAAGTATATACACTTTCACATTTAGGGGGCATTTGGTATGGGCTTTTTATGAAAGGGTAAGGGATTAAAATGCAAGCATTACCTTTTTTTATGTTTGTTTCACCTAGTTTCTCATTCCCTTCCCCTTCTCCAACTCCCCATTCCCCCAAACTCCTCTACATCCATTCCCCACACCCTCCCAAGAATACCCATTTCCTTTACCCCCTCAAGCACTAAGCACCCATTTTATCCACAAACACCCATAACCATCATCACCTCCCACTTCATATTTTAGAGATCAAATAAAACAATAATTTTGATTATTCATTTGCTGTTCTTGCTTTACATTCAAAGTGTACTGTTCCATAAAGATTTTTTCTTCTGTGGCTATGGCATGATGGTTATTATTGTTTGTTTCATTTCTTTAATGAAAATATATATTCCTGACATCCCATTGATCAGCTGGATTGGTTTAGTTATTTATTTATTGTGGAATCATAGAAGTTCAACTGTTCAATTTGCAGGTATGAAGACGCATTTATCCGCTTTGTTGATGAGATCAATGGTGTAGCTTCTTATCAGTGGTGGGAAGGGTCTGTGTACGGCATTCTCTCTCTAATGGCATATCCACTAGCATGGTCATGGTTGCAGTGGCGAAGAAGGAAGAAATTGCAGCGACTGCGGGAGTTTGTCCGTTCAGAATATGATCATTCATGTTTGCGGTCCTGTCGCTCCCGTGCTCTTTATGAAGGGCTTAAGGTAATTGAAACTCCAAATGTCTCAAAAGATTCTAAATGCTTGTGAAGTAATTGACAAGCGTTCTGTTTTTCATCACGGGTCTTACAAAAACAGTCTTATCTTAAAGGGAGGGAAGTATACAATAGCATTTCCTCAATGCACTTCAGCAGGAATATGTATAGCCACTCTGACTCGATTGGAAATTGGGCTACCGGCATGGGAGTGTATTCAAGTGTGGACCGCTGCAATTTTATGCAAAATCCTCATGTTTTGGGTTTAAGTAAATTATTCAAGAGTCATACCTCATACCCATATCCCGTGTCTGATGTGAGAGTGAGACACGGGTACTCCGGGTAATATTACGAGTCCGGAGTAACATAGTGTGTAGTTAAATCACTTACATACAATCTGTTCAAAAATGAAATTGACTTGATGTACTGGAACAGCTATCTGCCACCTCAGATTTGATGCTAGCATTCCTGGATTTCTACTTAGGCGGAGATGAGAAACGGTCTGATCTTCCTTCTTGTCTACAACAACGCTTACCCTTGACACTAATTTTTGGAGGTGATGGGAGTTATATGGCTCCGTTCTCTCTTCACAATGATAATGTGCTAACAAGCCTTATAAGCCAGGTGATATTAATTACCTTTGCATACTCTGAAACTATATCTTTTGTAAATGCTTTAAGAGTGTAATGTCTTTGCTATTATTTCAGTCTGTTCCATCCACACTATGGTATCGATTTGTAGCTTCTCTCAATGCTCAACTGCGTTTGGTTCGACGTGGTCAACTAAAGATGACTTTTAAATTCATTGTCGAATGGCTTGAAACCATTGCAAACCCAGCCCTTGGTAGACATGGCTTGAGAGTTGATCTGGCTTGGTTTCAGCAGACTGCTGATGCTTATTCTCAGTTTGGGCTTGTCGTGAGCCAAGCTAGAATGCAGGTCCCTAATGGTAGTCTCAATGGATACCCAGCTCCAAAACCATCAACAAGGTAACATTTCCTATTCGCAAGTTATAGTATCAGTACTGAGATATACAATACATATGTGAATTTGAAAGTTCTGATGCAAGTTTGTTTCTTTCTTGTTGATCGTCACTTCAACATCCCCAAAACCTATATGTAAAGAAGATGTTGACTAGCTAAGGCCTAAGGTGGTAAAGTCAATGGTTGGTGGTTCTCATGGGTTGGGTTCAAACCCATCACATCAAAATTTCCCCTATTGGTCCTTTACGCTAACCAAGTGTCATTACAATATTACAATAACAACTTCACCTCAGTACCACAACGGATCCTATAATAAAGAAGATGTTGACTAGCTAAGCCCTGAGGTCATAAAGTCAATGGGTGGTGGTACTCATGAGTTGGGTTCAAACCCATCCAACATCAAAATTGCCTCTATTGGTCCCTTTACGCCAACCAAGTGTCATTACAATAAAACTTCACCCAAGTATCACTACGGTTCCCACTCATAGCGTGGTAACATGTATCGGATGTACGCAGACTTATCTATTATTAACAAATCAATAGCATGTTTCTTGACAACTTGTAATGGATATTGCATGTTTCATCGAATGATTGATATTAATAAAAAAGAGGCGTAACCAGTTTAGCAAACCACTTTGCTTTATTCCATCGTAATCTCGAACCAAAGAATAGTAAATCTTCTAGAACCAAAGAATACTAAGGCCCTGTTTGGTAAACAGCGGATTAATTTCAGCATAAGCATATTGCAATAGCAGATTATAAATGGCAGATTTTATCAGAAGGTTTGACTAGCATATTATAATTAGCAGAATTAATTTGAGTGTTTGGTAATTAGCAGATTACGATTAGTAGATTGTTAACTTTCTTTGTAAAATAGAGTAAAATTTCCTATTTTACAATATGCTAACCAATATGCTATTGTAAAACAGCATATTGTAAAACAGCATATTGACCCCAAATATGCTATTTCAATATGCTGTTTACCAAACACTAAAATTAGCATATTGATTGGTCAAACATGCTAAAACCCTTGAATATGCTAAAAATTGGCCAATATGCCGTTTACCAAACAACGCCTAAATCTTTGGCTCCACTAAATTTGAAAGAACTATGGACTATGGAGTAATATCACAGAGAAGATGACTTGGTTTAGCCTGGCCATACCTTTTAAGTTGCTCTACATGTATGCAACTCGCTGTGATGCCCGGACTTGGATACGAGGATCCGACACGGGTACGGATCCGAGTGTCGGATCCTTGAAATCTCAAAAACAAGGACTCGGATACGAGGATCCAAATTTAAATTTGGACTCGGCTAATTTTTTTTTTTTTTTTTCCTGAAAAAATTGATTATTAGTTAAGAAAATATAAAGAAAAGAAAGGAAAAGTAGTTTCTTCATGTTTAACATGAATGAAGACTTTATTACAGCATTAAATTCATGTCAAGATCACTCTTGATATAGAGCTGCTGTACAAAACAGAGGTTAAAAACAAAACACTCTCACACCGATTTCTCATAGAAGGATCCGTCAAGGATCCATGTCCGGATCCTGTCCACCGGATCCTCAGGGTCAGGTGAAGAGTCTGAGCATCACAGTATGCAAGTTTGTTTACTGCTGAAAGCCTGAAACTAGTAGATTTGGTCGTGCTGAGATGGGCGGTGTATTGCTATGAAGGTTTCTCTTCTGATTTGTGATCAGAAAAATTTAGGAATACAACTCTCAGGAGTATTAGTCAACTATTCCAAAAGCAAACAATGACAATTATTCTACCCTAATGCAAACTTGCTGCTTTGTAGTTTCATAAGCAATCATGGTTTTAAAAAGGTGTGAGGTGCTAGGTGCCTAAGGTCGGAGGAAACAAAGAGTAAGCCGTGAGGCGAAGGTGTGCGCCTTATAGAGAGGCGCACAGTTATTACAAATAAAAGTGATGTTTTTATGCTGTATTTCTCTTTTTTTTTTTTTTTTTTTTTTTTTTCGGATTCTAAAGAGGGTTTACGTGTAAAGGAGTAAACCTTAAGGATTATTGAAGAGATGGGCATAACAAAAGGACGAGGAGAAAAAAATATTTGCGCCTCGATGGATGTGCCCTTGTCTATAAGGCGCACTTAAGGCTAATCCAGGCGTTTTGGCTCGCGCCTCACTAAGACTTGGGCTTAAGCGCACCTGAGGTGTGCTTTTTAAAACTAAGCCTTTTTGGTTTATTCCGTTACACCAAAGCCAAAGCATAGTCTATCTCCTATTCTCCTGGGCTTCCAACAAAACGGGTATCGAAATTAGATGTAGAGAGAAATCCAAATTTGTATTTTGCTTTAACAAATTTGTCTTGCATTCTTTGTGGCATGTTGATGGTCTGAATAATATTTTTTGGAACTGCAGGATTCCTAGAGGTAAGCAGCTGGACCATCCAGTAGACAATGAACAAATTTTGACGAATAGGAAGATATCTGGGTTCATTCTCCAACCAGACAACTGCATGCACATGCTTGAAGACGGAAATAACATTTTTTATCGTCTGATGAACTTCATATTACGTAACACCAAGCCAGTTGGTCATCAGGTACTGCCAAGTTCCGATGCTTTTTTTTGCAATTGGAGTGCATTGTGAGAAATACTTGGTATATCAGGATGTTCATATATTCTACCAATAATCTGAACATTTTACGTTGTTTTGTTTGTTCGATAAACTTCTTATATTCTTATGTGATTGGTGCAGGATTTGATCGGACTCGCCCTTTCTATTTTATTATTGGGAGACTTTAGCCTTGTCTTGCTGACACTAATTGAGCTATATTCTACATCACTTTTGGTCTTTTTCTTGGTCCTATTTATCCTACCCCTTGGAATATTTCTTCCATTTCCAGCCGGTATAAATGCATTGTTTAGCAGGGGCCCCGGAAAATCTGCGGGTCTTGCTCGCATTCATGGTCTTTGGAACATCACATCCTTGATCAATGTGGTATATATGCACTTCCCTTCTCTGTATGGAATTTGGTGTTCACCCTCTTATGTTTAGCTTGCTACCTTTTTTATTTGTTTGACCTTATCCTAGCAACATTTTCCTTTGAAGGGCTCATGTCAGCGTTCTTGCTGTTGTTTAGTGTGTATCGCCAGTTCATGGAATGTAAACAAGTCAAAGTTTTTACGGTTGAATAGTCATTTCATCTAGGAAGATTTTCCACGTTGGTAAACATTTTGGAGTTAATGGAGCGAGGGGGGGCTAGTAGTGGCTGCCGTCCCACAAGCAATGAAATCTACTCCTCCATTACATTCAATTCTATAAATATGTTTTTTGCACAATGTTTTAGGTTAAGAGTATAAGTGGGCACCCTTTCACTTCTCCCACCAAATAAGCACAGTAAGAGTACTTGAGTCTTTTATGAAGAGAAATCACCTAGATATTGAAAGGTATAGAATTGATTGAAATATCCAAATAAGGAATATGTATGAATGGGAAGGGAGGAATATGAAATTTCAATTTTTTCTGTTTATCCCTCTTAATAATTTATCCTGGCTCAATCGCGGTCTAATTGTATAAGGGTGTAACAAAACCAAGATTTTGTTTTATCACAATTCCTTATATAATGTTGATGTTTCTGAAAATTCACCTTATTATTTAATGTTGATTTTTGCACTTTAATATTCAGATAAATTCTACTATGTTTATAACCTAGGTCACCGAGGCGAGACATTATTTCCGGGCACCAAAGTGGACTAAGTTCGAATGTCGGGACACCAAAGTGATTGTCTCAGTATAAAAAAGAGCCGTTTCATCTACCTAGGCTCACATGGTCACTATTATCAGTATATTGTGGTTGAAATATCGCATTTCGTCAAGTCTAGACAGTTAGGTTTTACTTGCAATTCACGTGTTCATTTGGAAGTGATCATATCTTTTCTGAATTAGGATTCTTGGCCATTAATTGTAGGTAATTGCATTGATTTCCGGATGTGTTTATTACAAAATTCAAAGGAGCAACAAACCCACGGGCATACATTCCTTGAATTTCAGCAGGCAAGTAAAATTGTGGTATTGAGGTTTACTTAAGTTGTCACTGTATTTGTATATGCCGTTTTTAACAGTATTGAGGCTTGCAGGGAGGAAAATGAATGGTGGTTGCTACCTTCTAGTTTACTTTTATGCAAGCTTCTCGAGTCCCGAGTTATTGATTATCATATAGCCAACCAAGAGATTTCAGATTTGACCTTATACAGCGAAGACCCTGATTTACTATGGCAGTCTTAGCATGTCTGTTATCTTTAGGAGTCCATGTCACTCAAAACTCGATTTGCTGTGAAAACACCCATATTTTTGGTCTACAATGAAGAGACGTGTCTTGTCTGACATGCGACATTCCTGATATGTGGCAAGTCGAAGTAACATAGCTCGGAGTGCATACCAAGCGGAAGCCACCTCAACTTTTGGACATTGTTCGTTATTGCCAACATGTGCATTTTGAGAGTATTTATACATTAGTTAGGTTATTAATTGTGCGAAAGGAGGGAGGGGGTCGACATTCTTTAGAAAGTTCAGTGCACAACTGCATTTTTACATGGATGTGCTGTAAATAACTTCTTGTACAGAAAGCAGAACAAGAGTGTAATTGTTTGCTCGATTTCATTTGCCTTTGCTGTAATGGGAGACACAATAGCGATTTTTATGCTAATGGATCTCAAATCAGGTCGTCACCATTTGATGACTTGACCAGCTATGATTTATCCCTCCTTGATATTTTATGCTTTGTAATCGTCTCGTGCTTGTTTTATAGGTAAGCAATTCCTGAAGAAAATTACGATGCTCGATGATATGATCCTAGATGTTACGATATCGTCCCTAAATAGTAGCTGGCTTGCGTTCGTTAATAATTGTTTTGTTTTATCAATTTCTGGAATTTTTTTTTTTGGCTTGCGTTCGCTAATTAATCTTGTTCAGTGATCACATTGGTTGGTAATCACTACTAGCAGAGGTGGCCATCTTGCTGGGCCGAGCCAGCCCCAGTAGACCCAGGACCAGCCCAGAACAAAAAAACCAATTTTCTTCTTTATGGCAGGCTTGGTGGTGAAGTTTGGCCCTGTACTGGCTCGGTTGTGGGGCTTTGCCGGGCTGAGATGGGAGGCGGCCACACAGGCCTTCACCTTGGAAAGACGGCCAACAGTAGGCTGGGCGCGGCCCAAACTGCCACCTTTACTTATAAGTGATTCACTTCCAATGCTTTGCGTAACGTTGTCTTATGAGGAAAAAGACGGTAGAGAGAGAAAATCCCCCTCCCCCCTCTCTCTACCTTTCGTAATTCTCTATCCAGTAGGTCTCACGAGAATTGAGATACCGTCTCTCACTAATTTAGTGGGAGACATAATAGGGAAAAAAATTCAGTGGGCCCCTCACCCCATCATGTGAGAGGTCTCTCAATAACACTATCGAGAGACCGTTTCTCCGAAATTTTTGTGTTCTCAATAAATCAAACCTAATCACCGCTCATCACTGCCTGGGTTGTTCGTTCAGTCGGTAATTGAGGTCGATCTCCGGCGGTCTTTAAACTTCCCATGCTTTTACTTATCTCTTAGGTTTTCTCTTATATTTTTATCCTGCTTTGATCTTAGTTTAATCGTCTGTTAATACTAGTTCCTCCTTTGTTTTTCCTCTTTGTTTGTGAGTTGATGTCGGCCTTTCCCTGGGTTTTACAAGATTTCCAGTCTTCTTTATTTTTGTTTTTGGTAAAATCCAGGATATAATTAGTGGCTTTCTTAGATGGATTATCAGTTCTTGCTTTTTAATCTTTGTGATTTGTTTGTGGTGGACGATAATGGTGTCGATGATGATGACCTTGCTAAATTGGTTATGGAATTGGGGGTTCCATCCATCTCCAATGTCCATTTGGTGAAAGATAGGGGTAACTCCCTTTTCAGGGAAGGGAATTTCGTTTTGACTGCTCGTCACTACACTCAAGCCCTTAAACTCGTATGTTTCCTTGGCTTTCCACCTGCGCATGACCAGCCCATAGCCACTTCCCTCTGCCTCTCCCTTGCCTTAAATTTAGCAGTTTGTGAATTGAAGTTGTCCCAATATAATCGAGTTTGTTGTTACTGCACTTTGTCTTATCTTTTGATCCGACCAATGTTAAGGCCATGTATCGTAGAGGCCTGACTTGTAAGAATTTGAATCGTCTCAACGAGGCTCTTGATGACTTTAAACATGCTGTGAAATTTAAACCGCATAACAATGACGTTAATCGGGAACTCCATTATGTGGCTGACTTTTTAGTTTTTGATGGTAAAAAGAAACGAGTCGCATATCCTTTTTACCCTTTAGGCCCAGACAAGAAAGGTAAGAAACCTTTGTTACCTGATGATGTAGTTGGTAAATTTGAAATCCCTGTTGACTTGGATGAAGCGTCTTGTAGTAGAGTCCCTTTAGTTATGGATGATGTTTCTCCTTCTTGTGCTGCAATTTCAACTAGTTCTGTTATTACTACTGATTCTGAAAGCCCTAAGGCGACTGGTTGTGACATTATTATGGACTCTGAAAAGTTGATTGCTACCACTGGTTCCGACTTTATTTTGGATTCTGAAAGCCTTAATGCGGCTTATCCGGCTTTGCCAGTTAAGGATGAGTGGAATCCCTCCAACACTTTTACCTCAAGATATGAAAAATACTCCTTCTCCAACAAAAAACATCCTAAAAATAATTTGCTTTTGTCGTCCCAAGCCTATGAGAATTTGTTACTCGGGAGAGATATCCTTTTTTTCCATCCAAGATCTTTGTCATCCTTGAGGGTTCGTCCCCTCACCGCTACAAATCTTATTTCGACGGGAACTCCCCATGAAGTAATTTCAAGGGAAGCAGCAGTTCCCATTCCCGATCCTTCACATGAAGAGCGCCATCAACATTCTCATTTGGGGTTTGAGCATGATGAGTTGGGTCATGAGGAGGCTGTTTTGCATATTGTCAAAAAGAAACGGCTTTCGTCTGATTCCGCTTTAGTTAGCAAGGTTTCCATGGTTCAGTTTGAATTTGTTGCAGTCAAAGAGAACTCGAGCACAAAGTGTTGTCGCAAGGGGGAGCATTCCATTCGTCGGGGTCGAATGGTTAGGTCTGGTGCTAATGCGATAAAGAGATCACCGGTTTCTGTTGACATATTACCTTTTTTTTGCAGGTACACAGATGATGCAGTTGCGGTTAAAAGGTCTAAAAGAAAGGAAGCCGACCTTCTCCAGTTCGAGGACTATTATCATCCACCCTTTAAGAAATGTCGTATTTCAGTTTCAATTAATTTCGCTTGTAATTTTAGCTTCGTTAGTTCGATTTCGAGTAGTTTAGGGGTATCTAAACCCCCTACGTTTGTATTATAATTTTTGTTGTTGTAACTGAATACTACGTAAGCTTCTTTTTATAGTCTATATAAAATAGTACACGTTTGTCTAAAAAAACGTTGTCTTATGGTACTCATATCATCTTAACAAGTAGATCTACGCCCGGAGAATTAGTAATGTGTCAAGAGAAATTGGTACAAGAAGCCGTGGATACACTTCTTGATAATGGAATTCGCGGGCAACCAATGAGGGACGGTCATAATAAAGTTTACAAGTCATTTTAGGATGTAATTGAAGGTAAAGAGGGACAATTTCGCGAGACTTTACTTGGTAAACGGGTCGATTATTCCGGTCGTTCCGTCATTGTCATAGGCCCTTCACTTTCATTACATCGGTGTGGATTGCCTCGTGAAATTGCAATAGAGCTCTTCCAGACATTTATAATTCGTGGTCTAATTAGACAACTTGATTAGGGGTGCCTATCAATTAACACAAATTCTCGTTATAGACGGACACTATCCGTCTATACGTATAGACGGATACCATTTCCCCTCACAAAATACCCATTTGCCATAAAGTGGGAAGCACATGGGGGGTGCCCCACCTTGTCCCCCTACCCATTTTATTAGAAGTCTTTACCCGTCTGTTCGCCACACCCGTCTATACCAAGACCTATTGATCAATTAAAAGTCTAAAAAATGTCAAGGAGTGACATTTACCCCTTCTTAAAACTATGGTAGTAGTCATTAAAAGTCTAAAAAATGTATCAAAGTAAAATGTCAAGTAATTTACATGTATCGTCAGTGCCATACACTCACAAGAGTCCTACAAGTCTACAATAAACAAATATTTTATAGCCGAAACCATAAATTAATCGTATTATTTTACAACAATAAAATTTGTGAATTATAATGATTGTTTTTCTTTTTGAAAGTATTTTAATGATTATTCCATATACCAAATAAGACGCTGAACAAGGCAACAAGCAGTGTCTACATTTCCAGTAATACGGCATGCAAAAGACGCGAGAATTAGACATTAAGCATGCTACTCCTGGTGGAGCAGAGGGTAAGATCCTGGTTTTTCTGCTTTCTCTAGCCTACCATCCTCGGAATTTGAGTTGGCAACTCTGTTTGTGCGTGCCTGTTTCAATGACGAACAACAATCCATCAGTCCCTTATTAGAGAATTTGTGAACAACCAAGCCAGATTAACCTTACAAGTCGAACTTATACAAGAATTTGGATATGATATTAAAATTAAGTACCCTAATCAAGATGACTTGTCCATCAACTGTATAGGAGCCAAGATGTTAGATTTGTTGGTCTCGATGATACATCCATTCATCACCATCTCCTCCAACATGAAATGAGCTTTTTCTAGATGGAACATTATATCGAGCTCACACTGCCAGATTACCATCATAGTTTAGAAAGCATTCAAAAAGAAAGATGAAGAAGAATAAAACATAGATGCATGAGTTTATGATGCTCACCACGTTGCCAAAGTGTCGATCCATAGTTTCCACTAATAGGTGTATGAACTCCAAAATTGCCAGCTCATTCTGCAATAATTAACGGAGCCACAGAAAAAATTAAACTTATAGTTTCGGAAAGAGAAAAGGGCAAAGTCAAAAATCAACACTCCTATAGTTTCGCAACTGTGTAACAGGAACTCTTTAAGTACAGAGCACATTATGCTACACAGCATTTATGCGTAGACTTTCTGCCATCTTCAAACTTTTGGCAAGTGGTGTCAAAACTGGAATGTCTTTAGAGAATCGCAAATGCGTAGCACATGGAAGACTAATCTTTTCAAGAATCATATTGCATGCTGATACAAAATGTAATCTGAAGTAAACCAAAATTTTTTGACAGGTAATCAAACTCATGATTTAAGTAAGAAATGTGTAAGAGTACATCAAGTGAAAACGAGTGGAGCACACGACAATTGGTCAATCAAAGTATCCGCTATGCATATCAGCACTCTCCCCAAGTCATATTGCGCAAGACTAATTTGGTGTGCCACACATTACAGCAGAAGTTTGATACACACAAGGAACCAGGCAATAACTAGATTGACAGTAGATGTTATACTCCCTCCTATTCTATATTTTCTTCCCTATTTCCTTATTCGGTTATTCGGGTTTTCTTCCTAATTTCCTTTTTTGGGATGATTTGTGTGGCCCAAATTCAATGTCATGTGCGGTAGTGTGTTTTGTGTGGTCCAAATTCACTTTCTTATTTCTTGTGCAAAAAGAAAAGGGGAAGAAAATATAGAATAGTAGTTGCTTGATAGTTACGGAGTGTATCCTACAAATCCCTCACATATCAAGGTATTAACTGATAATACACACTAGAGGTGTTCAAATGCAGGTTTGGGCCGGACATGGCCGGGCTCACGTTTAATTTTTAGCCCACGGACAAGCGGGTTCGGGGCGGGTTAGTGGGCTGAGCCTTTGTATTTTTCTTAAAATGCCTTGTCCGTACCCGCTTTTTTAGCGGGCGGGATGGGCCGGGTTCAATGGACGGGACGACCCATGAACAGCTCTAATACACACCATATAACTAGGGATATGACTCATATGAGAGTCTCTGTTAAAAAAGATTGCATGAGCGGACATCTATACACGAGATCCATTTTTTAGGACATCCAGACTATGCATAAAACAAAACATATTTGGTGAACAAAACAAGTTAATACTCTTAATAGGAGTTCAGTACTCACCTCGTCATTATCGACTCCCACCAAGAAAAATAGAGAAGCATAACGCCTATATACAATCTTGTAGTTCCGATGCTCAACGAATGAACACTGTAGGGTTTGGGGGAAAGATGGATCAGGATTCTGCAAGTCAATCATGAAACCAAACATATACTAACAGCAGCTAAGCTGATGATGGTGCAAGTGCTGAAAATGTAATGGTGATATCCAACTATATGGTTAATGGCTTTATCTCACATGGTGAGACCGTGTCATAAACTTTGGTGTACTAAGCTTGAAAGTTGAAACAACATAAATTTAAAAACTTTGGCAAATAATCACCAAACATGATTTAGATGCATGAAATAACATTACAAAAACAACAATTACGAATCATCAAGCTCTAAAAACCCAACCCTTTTCCAAGTATTTCGTGAAACAAGCAATCACACCAAAACCATAAGAGCTACTCCCTCCGTTTCAATCATTTGTTCAAATTTTACATTCTTTATTAGGGATTGAGGGTATTTTAATCAAAGGTAAACAAATAATTGGGACGGAGGGAGTAGATATATACTTCAAAAAACCACAAAAAAAAAAAAAAAAAAACACACTAAATGCAACATCATATACACCTCAAATTAACCATTCTTAACTCAAATCCACAGCTCCCCAAACAAACAATTAACAAGCAACGATTTGATTAAAGCCAAATTCTTCATCAGTTGCAGAATCATCACGATCTTCTGAGAAACTGAGCTCAAGCAAGGGTAACAGAAGTAATTTCAACCCCAAAAAAGGTCATTACTCTCAAACATCCAAAATTAGCAACTACCATGAATCAAATTTGACATAAAATGACCAAATTTGCAGACAAATTCTCCTACCCATTTAAAAAGACAACTTAAACAGCCATTGATCTCAATCAACAATGTCAAACATCAAAACCCAAATGCCTCAAATTCACAACTATAGGAACAACAACATCAGAGCCTTAGTCCCAAACTGATTTGGGGTCGGCTGACATGAATCATCATCTGAACCCGTCCAGGGCATCCAGTAGTGCTCGATAAGTATACCCATAACATAATTTGGCATGCATTGATCAAAACTGGTGACATTCTTTCAACCCATTATAAAAAAATTAATGCAAAATTCAATTGAAATTCATCTTAAACAACTATGGCAAACATCATACAACACCACATTCATCCCCCAAATCACACCTACCAATAACATAATTTAGCATGCAATGATCAAAGTTAATGACAAAATCAATTAAAATTGATCTTAATCAACTATGGCAAACATCATTAACACCTTAAATTCACACCAACCCATAACATAATTTAGCATGCATTGATCAAAAATAAGGAAAAAATCAATTAAAATTAATCTTAATCAACTATGACAAAAATCATTAACGCCTTTTTCACACCTACCCATAACATAATTGAACATGCATTGATCAAAATTGGGGAAAAACAGTCAAAACCCATCAAACAACAATGCAAAATTCAATTAAAATTGAACTGAAAAAGTAGAAAAGGTTGAAACTTTAAGATTGAAAGAGAGAAAAGACCTGTTGTTCAGTACGAGCAAGGCATTTACGAACGATTTCACCTTCAAGAGCACGACGTTGATCAATAGTAAGGTACTCATAATATTGAGCTAATCGTGTTTGCCCTTGTTTGTTCACCATTAATACAAACCTTATTGTCATTATTATTATTTTTGATCTTTGATCGTCCTTCAATTTTGAGAGACAACTTTTATTGTTTTCTGGGTAAAGGGTACTCGTTTTTGGTTGAGTTTATTTTTGAAATAATGGTCAAAAATAAAATATTTGTCGTTTTGGGTCGGTTTTGAAAATATTTTTCAAAATGGTGTCTGTGTAGGCTCGGTTTTTCTAGACCTGAAACACGTCACTACTAATGGCGTGTTTTGTGAAGGAAACACGCCGTTAGCAGTGGCGTGTCTTTACAACAATTTTTTTCCTCAACTGGCTGAACTTAAAAAAAAAAAAAAAACAAAAATTACATAAGACACGCCATAGGGGGTGGCGTGTTTCCCCTCCGAAACCCGCCATTCCCAATGGCGTGTTTGTTTTAGTCCATTTTTTAATGAAGTTTCTTTCCCTACTCATTATAAACACGCCATTGTTAGTGGCGTGTTTTAGGTCCAGAAATCCCGAACCTACGTGGACACCATTTTGACAAATATTTTCAAAACTGACCCAAAACGACAAATATTTTATTTTGACCATTATATCAAAAATGGATTCTTTTTGGTTGCACTACTTGGTTTAATCTGTATTCGGGAATTTGATTACGGTTTAGTTTTTTATTTTATAATCTCGTTTTATATTAAGGTTCTGTTCTTTCGGTCGAAGAGAGCTTAACTGAATTAAATTGAACTAAATTTAATTAAGCTAGTTTTTGATTAACACTATGGCTTGTAATTTGACACTAGTTTTTGGTTGCGTTATTTGATTTAATCTGAATTCGGGAATTTGAGTAGGATACAGTTTAGTTTTCTTTTATAAGCTCGTTTTTAAAAAAAATAGTATAAAAAAAAGTACGTATATTTTTTCACTCACCCCGTAATTTTTTAAGGAGTATTAGATTTCACAAGAATTAAGAAATTTTGCGAAAAAATTGTACTCATTATTAGGTGAAATAAATTACCTTCGGTAATAATAAATACGGAGTACAACTTTCAACTTTCAACACCAATCAAATATTGTAGCTAAATGAACATCTTTTTTCTTTTCCTAATAATTGTTGGTTATTAGAAATGTAGAAAACATGGAATACATGAAAAAAATGTCAAAACAATACATAAACCGAAAATTTTGAACTTTTCTTAAACCGACATAGCTTAACAAGATCAGTGACGGACCTGAAAGTAACTCCATAGCAATTGGATCCTCTCCCTTACTTTCTTTCCATTTTCTCTCTACTACACTATTATTATAATATATTTTCTCTCTATTCATTAAAACATTACTTTTATGAAATGATTACAACCATTAGATCGTCCTAAAATTTAATCCAGACCATTCAAAATAATGGAGATTCATTTCTTTTTAAGTAATGGAGAGAATCCAGACCAAACTCTATATACTGACACAAGATACTCATGAGCGGGGCGACCCATTAGACTCGGCCTAGTCGGCCACTCACAAAACCTGCTTGGACAATGCATTTTCCGAAATTTACAAAGGCTCAACTCACAATCCCGTCCAAAATCAGCGAACTTTCATCAGTTGCATGTCCGTGGGCCAAAAATTATCGCGCTAACCCGACTCGGATTCGATCACTCTACAATAGATCCTAAAACAATTCATATTCTAACAAGTGCTAGTTTATCAGCACCACATTCGTCGAACTAAACTTGAATAAGTGACAATGTTTAGCATACGAGAATCTCAATAACTGAACTTCAAAGTTCAAATAACCAATCCGTTATACACAGATTTACAAAGCACACAAGTTGTAATGGTTACACTTCTTAAGAGTCTCCATCGTTAAAAATACCGTGGTATACGTTACAAACGACTAACAAAAGTAAACGGGCAAACCTCGAAAATCTAGCAAGAAGGACCGATTATTATGTGGTTTTCTTGATACTTGCCGGTGCTCCTACCCTCTGCCTCGGCCAATGTCTGAAAGACTGGTGATTATTTATCTCCTCGGGTTGATTGGAACACGATTCTTAGGTAGTTGAGTGTACACTTCTAGGAATGGTTGGAAAACCCATTAGACAACGAATTTTGAAGGCCTACGCTACCATTCTCTAAGATTGACACAGATTTTTCCCCTAGTTTCGTGACTGCCTGAGGAATTGACTTGGTCTCGTCATTCTCTTTTTGCTGATCAGATGAAGACGCGGGTAGAGACATTGCATCCTGTTTTGGGGGAATGACAGCATTCTTGGGATCCATGAAGCACGGCTGATTGGTTGATGATAAGAGCCGCGCCCACATACGATCTGTTATCACAACCTTGTGTTGTTGTCCGGTGATGCGCTGCATAGCATCACAACATACAAAATTAAGTACCATCAAATAGCGAAGACTAAGGAACTCAGTATAATTTCGATCTGGTCCACGCCAAGTCACTGGGTTCGGATAATTTGGGTACGCAGCTACTGCTCATTTTTTGCCAAGTCATTTTGGGTGGACTCATTTTTAAGTTCGATATTTCAAATTTAGGTCCGGTCGTCTCAGTTAAGGTCTAGCTGTCTACTTGAAACACTTACATAGAAAGGTATGTAGCATTCCCTGCCATTGACAGGTCCAACAGTAAACCCCGTGTAGCCTGCCATAGCACCATGAACTGCACTTTGAGCAAGAATTGTACAGTAAACATTATCTGATGCATTTGCAGGAACAGCTCGGATCATATATGTAGGATCTGTCATATTACATAACCAGAAAATCTCAATCAGTCAACAACCACCTCGCATTCGTTACAAAACATCAGGCTGATAAGTTATTGACTTACCAATGTATTTGAGAGTTACGTTTATCTTGTCTGGTTTTGCGAAGTGTTCCTGCAACAACAGAAAATACTATTATTTCCTGATTATTTTCCTGAGACACGGTCTCACAAGTCACAACCATTTTACTAAAATCTCGACCCACGCACTAAAAACTGAAATCCAGAAATATATGAAAATTTGTGAACCTCGAAGTAAATGTCCGAAGAGGGGAGATGACTTTTTAGAAATTCATACCCTGATCATGTGAGACATCCATAGACCAACATCTTTGAAAATCTTGTTTCCAGAAGCATCTCTTTCTTCTAACTTCTCACCGGCTCCTTCGGCTATGACAATAACCATGTGTCCGTTGCTTCTGAGTCGTTTCTCGATAAACTCAAAGAGCCCACCTGGTCCTTCTAGAAAGAAGGGTGATTCGGGGATCAAACAGCAGTCAACATCTCGGCTGGCAAGGGTTGATTGCATTGCGATGTATCCTGAAGAGCAAACCTAAAGTACGTCAAGCAATCTGAAAACAAATTATACCGAGTTACTTAGTCAGAGACTTAAGTTTAAGAACATACCACTATCACGACCCATTAACTTAACAAGACCGATTCCATTCTCGACACTTTCAGCTTCAACATGAGCTGCATTGATAGCACGCTGTGCCTCCTCCACAGCCGTGTCAAACCCAAACGATTTGTCAATAACCTAAAGGCACCATAGATAGTACTCTTTAGATAAAACAAGCCTACAAGATGAATGTTTTGGCATTATAAGGGAATTAACAGGGAAACGAGTTATACCGGAATGTCATTGTCAATTGTCTTTGGAATACCAACGACTGAACACTTGAGTCCTCGCTTTCGAACTTCCTGATGTTAATAAACAATGCCAATACACTTCCATAATTAGCATACTCACACGAGTACAATGACTTCCAATATTAACCGTGACAGAAGATAGGAAAAACATAACAGGTAATCCTAGTTTTATAAAGATAATGTCCGTGAACCAAATTTCCTAGGAAGTCTGTTCTTTCTGGCTTAATTTCAGCTCGTTTCATTTCTGCTCAGCGCTATTTAGTTTCATTCAGTTCAATTCAACTAATCTCTTCACAAATTAACTTTTACTTCAACTCTATTCAATTTAGCTAACTTCCATTCAATTAAGTTAACTTCAACTCAACTCCATTAAGTTCAATTCAACTCCTTTCAGCCGAAAAGAACGGGGCTTAATAATTTCCACATATTTCAGCAACTGATTACCTGATAAATTACTGATGCACCCTTTTGTGTCCCGTCTCCTCCGATTATGTACACCTATAAGATTAGACATGATATTCACCATTAGCATCAGTAAACAGTAACACCAGAGCCCAAAGTACTAGTACCTCAGCATTATACCTGATTGATTCCTCGGTCTTGAATGCTGTCGACAATCTTCGATGTCACATAGCCACCTCTCGATGTCCCAAGAATAGTACCGCCCCGTTTATGGATGTGATCCACTGATTTAGGAGTCAATGTAATTGTATTTTTCGAATAGAACCCTTTATACCCTCCCTACACAAATGTAATAATAATTCCGTCAGTTATTCACCACATATTGCGAACTGGTCCGCCTTAACCTGGCAAAGAAGCTACAGGCCTTAAAACTCACCTCAATCCCGAGGATTCTCTTAGCACCATACATGTAATCCAACCCACAAACTATTTCTCTAATCACGGTATTGAGCCCCGGGCAAAGTCCACCACATGTGACAATACAAGCTGTAACTTCATCTGGCTCAAAGTACACCTTTAAACAGGATTCATTGAGCTTAAATTAGTACTTCGTAGCAATTATCATATTAACATGTGACCGGCTTTCAAGAGACTTATTGATAGATAATTACCTTTTGGCGAGGACCTTGTCGACGGAAATGTGTGCCTCTTGGACCATCTTTATGTTGAACAGCCTATATAAATCAAACAACATCCAAACTCAAACTCAAGTCTCCTATGATCGATTTCGCATAACACAACTATAGAATAAAACAGTCTCCCAATGTGAGCCGGGCCTTCTACTGGCTAAACACTCGTTTATTACTATCAATAAATGAGTGTTTTTATATACAGAAAGGAACCGTCTCACATCGTAAGACAGTCTTACACAATAATTTCTGTAAAGACTTACACTTTGCACAACTGTGTCATCATAATCAACAAAATATTGCCTGAAAACAACAGTAAATCAAAGTTAATACATAATCAATGATCAACAATTATAAATAATTAAATAATTGAGAAATGATAACACATGCTGACTTTGTAATTTCCAGCAAGAAGTAATATTAAAATTGTAAATAACAATTATTAGAAATAAAAAAATCAGGAATTTCAATTTTCAATTGGATTTCCATTTTTTGTTTCCTTACTTGACAACTGAATATGAAGGATTGTACTGTAATGGATTTGTGTATGTCTGCAAAACCAACAAAAAAAATCAAAATTAATTAAATACCCAACTAAATTTCATATAAATTGCAACAATTAACAAAAAAAAATCACAATTTAAAGTATATAACTAAAGAAACCCAGTGGCGGATCTTAAAATAAACATAAGCATTAAAATAACTTCCACAAATAATAAAAAAGGTAACCAAATAATTGAGACGGAGGGAGCATACGGGCTTAAATAATCTGGAGGAGCCGGAGCCCTCTCGGTATAACTAAGGTCCTCTAGTGAAGAAACCCATTATCAATAACAGCATAAAACAGAGAAAAACAGAGTTAAACACCAAGCTCAAACTATCAAACAATAGCAAGTTTTGCCTGTGACGGTCACAAACTTCTGACATTTCGCAACCCCATTTTCTTTTTAACATTATTTAAATCCGGGGTGAGTAAGAATTTGTGATCAAACACAAAACAGAAGTCAATAATTGAATAATCAACTAAAACAAATACTCTAAAACAAAACTAAAAAGTTAAAAGAAAGATTAAGAAATGATTACAGGAAGATTAGGGAGATAATCATCAAAGTGAGGGACATCGTCAAGGACATAACCAGCATCTCCAGTGATAATCTTAGGCTCCATTGATTATATGATTTAACTTAAAACTTAATAAAAAATAATAATAATCACTCAAGAAAAAAAAAATTATTTGAAGAGATTATTATTATTACTATGAATCGATTATCATTTACGACTATATATATTGTGGTGGGAGTTGAACTAGTAACTGAATTTGTATGGTTTTTTACAAGTTAGAAAGGGTTTTTTCTTGTTGATTTTTTTGTGTGTTTGTGGGTGTTTTTGGTAGGGCTTTTAAATACGAGAAAAGGGTGGAATTTGTGGTGGCTATTATTTTTATTTAAAAATTTGATAAAATATTTAATAGGTATTGTTGCCTTTTTTCTATGAGTATATTCCAATAACCCTACCAAATGTGCTCTAGTTTAAGGTGGAGGGTAACGCAAATATTTATGTAAAGCGGTTTTTGATATAAAATAAAATGTTTTTTTAGTTATTTTTCTGTATTTTGTATAGTTTTTTCTGAAATAAATTAGGAAAGATAATTAAAAACATTTTAAATAAGAAATGAAAATTTTAAATTTTAAGGGGCAGCTTCTCTTGCTTGTCGTCCTTAAATTCGACCAGTGCGTGTCGATAAGCAATGATAGGAATTTGTAAAACGGCTTAAAAATATTGAAAAATCCAATAAATAATGAGTGGGTTGATGTGGAATATCATTTGCTTAAATATAAAGTCGCTAAATGTGGTTATCTAAATAAATATGAAGGTAAAAATGTAGGTGAGTTAGGTTAATGTGTAGGGTTTGTTGATGTGAAATATCCTTGCTTAAAATTGTATTCGCTTAATTTGTGTTTATTATGTTTCTTTTAACTCAAGAAAATGATGTTCTACAATCTACATCTTTTAATATTTCCTCTTGTGCAAGAAAATATGTAGGTTTATGTTGTATACTGCCGCCCCCACAATTATGTTCTCAAGATAATTTTCTTTAAACAAACTATGAGTCACACTTGATTATTGTAAGGCTGGAAAAGATCAAACACTATTAAAATGAGATTTTTAATTACGGAAAAACTAAAAAAAAATTACAATTCATAGATATGGATATTTGAGCAAATTTTGGATACTCGGAGACCTCAACATATAAAATCATCATATAGTCTAACTGAAAACGCAAATAACATAATATACTCTATCACTTAATATACAAAATATTTCTCGTATTCTAATAACTTAATTTACTTGAAACATATTATGAGTGATATGTTACATTCCGAATCGGCAGTATAATGGGAATACCATTTTATAACGAATAGTTGATTTTCTCTTAATACGATATATTCGTCCTAAGATTAAAATGAGTTAAATAACTCCCCAAAGGGATAAATGAGATTTTTTTTTCTATACTTTTGTCTTCTCCGTCTTAAATTAGATTTTTTTTTTTTTTGTAAAACAGTATATTAGTCCGCAAGATTTAGTAAGCCTGTTTTCTCTTAAAATTAAAATGAGTTAAATAACATTTCATTTGATTAAATGTAATTTTTTATAATTCTTAAATATGGAGTATTCTTTTGTGTGATCCGTCTTAAATAAGAATTTGTGATTACGAAGGAGATCATGTAGTGTAGAAGAGTGGGCATGAATCGTACCTAAACACATGTACGAAGGTAGTAGGAATCATGCAGGTAGACGTCTGAGTGACGTTCAGATTCTAGTTCAGAAACCTGTTACCTGCTAAAGTGGTAAGTCAAGAGTTCGACTTCCACTTGTTGAATGCTGCAGGTCAATTTTGATTCATTTGTGCAAGTCATATTTGACTGCCTATCCTTTCTTTTTCTACGAGTATGTTCTATTTATTCATTTGCCCACAAATTTTGGACCATATATTTGTTTGGTCTATATTAAATTCCTCGTGTGGGTCATTCATACTTCACCCTTTTAAGTAACACAAGAGCACATTGAAAATATGTGTGTGTTTGTGGGTGTTTTTGGTAGGCTTTTAAACAATATATTTGTCTTATATGTACATGTGTGATGATACTTAATCTAAACATTAAGAGGAATTTACGTTACTCACCAACTTATACAAGAGCACATTGAAAATGGCTTTTTTTTCTTATGCTGTGATTTATAATTTAATAAAAGTTTTAATGGGAGCAGCCAAAATAGGTTTTGACCACTTAATTTTAACTTAGGTGATTTAATTATGAGAATAATAAATCTTCCTTAAAAGTTAAAATGACAAATATATTGTTTTTTTCGCACGCATTATGCTTTCGTTTTATTCCAACTACTTAACCCGTCTTAAATTTAAAAATGAGAATTTGTGTTTAAAGAAATAAAATGTTTTATTCGGGACATGCAGCCTTGTGTACTCAGCTCCATATAAGATTACTCCATGTATTTAAGGTTTCTCCGTTGATTAACGATTATGTAGTTAATTAATAATTCTACACATTAAAAGATATTTAGGGTAGGAAAATGAATTTCGAGACAAATTTTGGTATTATTAGGAGTGGAGAAGAGAATTTCGGGGTAAGGTAGGATTTTTATGGTGGGGAGGGTGGTTATGGGTGAGGCACTGAGGGGTTAGGAGTCAACTTTGTGGTATATAGTGATGCGCGGACTCAGATCATCCCATTAGAGCAAGTCCAATGGTAAGCTAGTTTCAACTGGCTTACCATTGCCACATCACATTTTAAGCTAGTTTATTTTTGAGCTACTAATTCATTTTAATGGTTTAGCCAAAAGTTTAACTAGCTTGACTCATATGTTAATTAAGCAAACTAATTTCTATTGGTTGAATTTTGTGGTAGGGTCATTTAAGCTACTAGCTTAATAAAGCTAATTCTGTTTAAGTTTAAGCTCTATATGTCTTTGTCCAATGGTTTAGCCACTTGCTTACAATTTTAAAAAATTGCAAGCAAGTCCCTAAGCCAAACCATTGGACTTGCTCTTAAGAAGCCTTTTCTTTTTGCTAACCCCATTCTTAGTTTAATTTCCTTTTCAAATAATGTAATAATAAAATCCGACTCGGAGAGTCGGGTACGCACTATGTAAGGAATCTTTTTTTCTTGTTGCCAAAAAAAAAGTGATGCGCGAACGATATGAGGGCGGTAGGAGGAGTCGATCGAGTTTGGTGGGGGTGGGGTGGGTGGTGGCAGGCCGACGGTTTTGGGTGGTTGGGGAGGAGTTTGGTGGGCGGTGGGTCGTTTTTGCGTGAGCGTGCGGGTGGTTTAGAAGGTGGAGACGTTTGTCTACGGTGGTTGTGGAGTCCCCAACAACCATGGTGTAAGGAGGATGGCGACGTTGGGCGGTATGTGGCCACAACACGGGTTAGGTGGGGACCGTAGTACTAGTGGGCATGTTGGAGGTAGTTGGATGAAAAACTTTGGGTTAGAGGAAACAAAAATAATTCGGTCACTTAAACAAACATTAACAAAGGAAATGAAGGCTTTTATTCTCTTTTCTTTTCTCACATCTCCATTCCAAATACCCATTAACATAATAATCTAATGTACCATGTTATCATATATTTCATCTAATAAAGATTTTTTTTTTCAAATTTTAATTCTATTATAGTATTTTTAAAATAGATTAATTTATTTTTTTAGCATTAATTAGAATAATGTAATGTATGTTGACATGATATAAATATATCCCTTCATTTTTAGCGGATCTCTCTTAATGCAAACATATACGTCTTACACTTAAAACGAGTTAAATTATACTCCCTCAGTCTCTCTGTTCCAGTGAATAATTTACATTTGCTTTATTTTATATTAAGGAAAATAAAGTAAATATAAATTATTAACTGAATTGGAGGGAGTATTTGTTAAAATAGATGGGACAAATGTATTGCTGTTTTCTAAATATTTTGCTTGTGTTTTATTTAACTTTTTAGAATATAAAGGGGTTATATATTGGCTTAAATTAAAATTTGTGATCCCTCAATAATTTGCTTGTGACGAGTGACGAGTGACGAGTAGTATAGAAAGCTACGCACATGCACCATTCCTCCAATACGGTAGGAGTGGCTGACCGTACACGTTACTATCTCAACGAAGCCAATGTATATTAGGTCAATCCAGCATCACAAGCACGCCAGTTCAAACCCAATTAATAATTTTCCAAAATCCAAATTCTTACGTAAGCTTTTTTTATTTTTTATTTTTAGGTATGTCTTTGGTCCATTTGTCATTTAATAATTGAATGTCCTCTTCTTTTCTTGGTCTTTGTGCCAAAATCAACGGCAAACAAATGACCAGGACGGAGGGAGTATAAAATAATGGTCTTTTTTAGATGTACCACCAATAAAGAAATTGAGATTAAATAAGATTTAATTGAGACTGTGAAATACGGAGTACTATTATAGAAAATAAGAATTATAAAGTAAAGGAAATTAGATTTATGTTTACAACCTATAATAAATATACTTGTCAATTTTTTTTTTATCTAAAGAGTAAACAAAATATCAACTACAAAATATTTTTCACTAAGACTTTGAAGAGATCAAGACACGGTCTCTCAAAACTCAATAAATTATCGAGAGACCACTTTTTCGTACCATTTTATCATGTAATATTTGTACCCTTGATAATCTTGATTGTATCTATCTATTTAATTTGCAACATTTTATAAGTACACCATATCACTAGGGGTGTTTTGTAAATGCAATATTGAAATGGTAGATTGAGGTTCAATCTACTGTTTTCCAATATGGCGCTGTTTGGTAAACAACATATTGGCCAATTTTTAGCATATTCAAGGGTTTTAGCATGTTGTGGACAGCGGGGGCCCACAGGGGCGTTTGGGAGAGAAGAGAAACAAGCGTTTGCATTTTTGTTGGAGTCGCCACCAATTTTTATGGGAAATTGGAACCGTTCGAATACCTCGCGTCATGTCAAGACACAAAGTAGTGACATGAACACTAAGCAATCGTTACCCCTAGCATTCTATGTCTAGAATGACTCTCGTGGATGCCAATGAACACGGGTGTTCACGGAGATCTGGAGTAAGGGGTGAGGGTACGTATTAGGAAGCTCTTTTGATCGAACACCTAATCCCGCCCGCCTCGATAGCGGCCTCTACTAATGATTAGGGAAGTTATTCGTACTCGATATATCGTCGATTGTATGCATGCAATGCAACATCCAAGTTTTAAATCCCAGCATGTGAGAATTAATACTAAGTCGGTTGACACACGTAATTAGCAAACAATTAAGGTCGAAATAGGATTTAATGCTCAATTACATGTGAAACATACAAATGGTAAAAGAAATACAATAATTATAAATTGCGATAATGAAAATTACAATAATTACAATGGATTAGGCGATTTATGTCGAAAATACCTTTAAAACGGATAATTTGAGAAAAAGAATAAAGAATAAAATTACGAACAAATCAGAAGGCGATCATACGATTAATAGTTAATTATACGTAAGCTAAATAACTAAGTCAGGCAACCACGGAGTTCAGGGACAAAATTCAACCCGGAACAGGCGCAACAGAGCTGCGTCCTTTGGAATAGGCGCAGCAGACGCTACGTCTGTTCCTGACCTGAATTCTGGCTGTGAAGCCAGAATTGCGTGTTGTTAATACTCGTTGGTAAATTTAATGATTGATTAAATTATTTACTCAGATGAAAGTGATTAGCAGGCTATTTACATGTGATTAATGGGTCATGAAAACGATAAAACATGGATGAGACGGATATAAGGCGAATTATTTACATGATTAATGATTGATTAGTGACATGGGTGAACAAAATAGGTTAAATATGACAAATTAATAACGAATTAATGATGAACATGCGATGAATGTGACAAAAGACAGATTAAAATATATCAAAGACGAATTCCAGAAACTCAATATGAACAAATCGAACTTCTACAACCCGGATTGAGTTTAATGACGAAAACCCGCAAATATGAGATTACAAGGGATTTAAGTCGGATTTAAACGATGAATTAAACATGTGAACGAACGATTATTAATATACATGTGAAATATCAGACTATTATGACGAAGAATTAAAGAACAAACAAATAAAAAGCAAACAACGAACGGATTTACAGAGGACGAAGGAAGAAGAAAGGAAGCAGGAACTGCGGTAGCCTCACGAAGAGGCGCAGCAGTTGCTGCGTCCTTTCTCGACGGTTAGTCTTCTGGAAATCCGTAAAAAGAGGTTTTAAAGCACGGTTTTAGAAATCGGTTTTAAGAGGTATTTTCGACATAAACCTTACAATTGTGATACAATAATTAAAATACGATAAATAAAAGAGAGATTTACACCCTCAGACTTACATGTTGACGAAACGAGAAGGACTAAGATATCGATTAGTGATGCTCGACGCGAATGCAAAGAAAGTGCTCTCGTAAGAGGAAAACGATTAGATTAATTAAGTTGATTGATGTGTAGTTGGTCAAGTTGGTCGGTCATGCAAACGAGGCTGGTACTCAGAAGGATCCGAGCTTACGTGGTTGAAAGATCAAGCACGTAGACGCCAAAAAGTAAGAACAAAAGTCTAGAATACAAAGGGAGAAGAGAAGGGCGGACACTCGCGTGAGAAATATGAGGAGCGAAGGCTCCTATTGATACTAATCACGTGGAGGAAATAGGGTTTCAGAGACTCTTTGGAAGTGAATCTCGGAAAGATATGAAAAGGATACGAAAACTACGCAGAATAGGACCTGGGAAGAGGCGCGGCAAGCACTGCGTCTCTTGGAAGAGGCGCAGCACCTGCTGCGTCTGTTCCCAAGTGGTTTCCTCCTGCGGAAGAAAGATTTCCGTGTTTGAGTTATGGAAGGACGGAATAATTTGGATTTCTTTAATACTTTATATGAATATTACGGGAAATTGTTTGCCAAAAGATTAAGATTGTGAAATATTTATAAAATATGGAATAGAAATATCCGGAACATTCCAGAACATTCCGACTCGGGATTGAACGATTATCAGAAAATGGAGACGGTTTTAGGCTCGGACTCCAAATGTACTCTAATTACTGTCAAAACGACCGTATCGGCACGTAGATGATAACTAAGAGGTAGACATTAATATTTGAGCAATCACTTGACGATAAACTTATGAATTGTCACAAATCATTCCGCGTACCAAACATGCGGCCCAATCATCATCGGGTGGTTTGCGAGAGGTGCAGAAATGAGGTATCTACAGAGCCCCCACTTTGACTGAGGCTTGGACAAGGCGAAAGTCAAAGTATAGCCTTCAGGTCAATCGAAGATTACAACCTGACGACTATGGCGACGCGAGGCGGCTCAAGGGGTTTGAGCCAAGGACCTGTCGTCGGGAACATTTAGAGTCTGTCGACTATCGGGGAGGGTCGTTTAAAGTCCATTAGACTACGTAAGGAAGCTCGCCAGCCATAAGAAGAGACCATACCTGAGACTTCTTCTCGAAATGCTTCCGGAGGTGCATGGGAGCTAAGGAGCGAAGACCAGGTGTGAAGGTTAAAATAAAGTGAGTAGCAGGACACAGACGGGAACTGCTGAAAGAAGACTGCGTGGGTAGTCTTTGAGAAAAAGGGTAAAGAGCAGGACACAGACGGGAACTACTGAGGAGAAATCTGCTTGGGTAGACGTCGATCTCCATATCGTGAGAGGGAAAGTATATCCGCTTACTCTCGTGAAGGTGTGTCGAAACACCTGTTGAGAAATGCTTGCTCGTTGCGACAAGCAAAGTCTTGGAAGCAATAAATGACGTGTAACAGTCTGTGGCTGGCTTGGTAAATGTGGGCCGGAACGAAAGAAAATCGCCAAACGGATCAAAAAGATAAAATAGCATCAAGGAAGAGGCGCACCAAAGATGGACCCACAAATAACGAACTCATAACGAATTTTTGAAAATTCGCATGGAGGGAACACCAGGAAGAGGCGCAACAAGAGCTGCGTCTCTTGGAAGAGGCGCAGCTGTAGACACCTCGTTTCTGCACCCCTCGCAAACCACCCGGTGATGATTGGGCCGCATGTTTGATTCGCGGAACGATTTGTGACAGTTCGTAAGATTATCGTCAAGTGATTGCTCAAATATAAATGTCAACCTCTTAGTTGTCATCTACGTGCCGATACGGTCGTTTTGGCGATAATTAGAGTACATTCGAGTCCGGTCAAAAACCGTCTCCATTTTCTGATAGCTGTTAAATCCCGAGTCGGAATGTTCTGGAATGTTCCGGATATTTCTATTCCATATTCATCAAATTTTATCTTTTGGCAAATAATATCCCGTAATATTCAAAAGATAATCGAATTAAATCCGTCCTACCATAACTTAAACACGGAAATCTTTCTTAAGCAGGAGGAAACCCCCGGGAACAAAGGCGGCACTGCTGCGCCTCTTCCAAGAGACGCAGTGGCTGCTGCGCCTCTTCCCAGGCCCTTCTTTGCATGATTTACGTATCTTTTTTATATCTTTCCGAGATTCACTTCCAAAGAGTCTCCGAAACCCTATTCCTTCACGTGATTAGTATAAATAGGAGCTTTCGTTCCTCATATTTCTCACGCGAGTGTCCGCCCTTCTCTTCTCCCTTTGCATTCTAGACTTTGTTCTTACTAATTGGCGCCTACGTGCTTGAACCTTCGACCACGTAAGCTCGGATCTTTCCGGGTACCAGCCTCTCCGTTGCATGACCGACCAATTTGACCAACTACACTTAATCAATCTTAATTAATCAATCGTTTTCCTCTTACGAGGGCACTCTTTCCTTGCATTCGCGTCGAGCATTCACTAATCGATCTTCTTAGTTCATCTCGTTCCGTCAACATGTAAGTCTGAGGGTGTATAATCTCTCTTTCATTTATTGTATTTTATTTATCGTATCACAATTGTAAGATTTATGTCGAAAGTATCTCATTAAAACCGATTTCTAAAACCGTGCTTTAAAACCTGTTTCGCGGATTTCCAGTAGATAGACAGTCGAGAAAAGACGCAGCAACTGCTGCGCCTCTTCAAAGGAGCGCAGCACCTGCTGCGCCTCTTCATGAGGCTGCCGCAGTTCCTGCTTCTTTTCTTCTTCCTCCGTCCTCTGTAATTCGTACCAAAAATTGTTCCTTTCGTTTTGTTCTTTAATTCTTCATCACGGTAATTTATAATTCATATGTATAACGTATATAATTCATCATTCATGCTTAATTAGTCATCAAGTCCTAAACTTAAATCCCTTATAATTCATATTTGCGGGTTTTCGTCATTAATTCAAGTTTCGGGTTTTAGAAGTTCAATCTGTTCATATTGAGTTTCTGGAATTCGTTATTGATAAATTTGCATCTGTTTATTTATTGTTCATCACTAATTCGTCATCGTTCATCGTGTTTAATCTAATTCGTTTTGTTAGTTTAATCATTCATTTATTAACGTCGGCCCTTCACATAGTTAATCCGTCTTATTTCCGTCTCATTCATGTTTATTGTTTTCATAACCATCAATCATATGTAAATAACATGCTAATCACTTTCATCCGAGTAAATAATTGAATCGATTCATTAAATTCATCAACTGACATTAACAATTGCGATTCCGCTTCACAAATGCCAGAATTCGTCCTTGAATGACGCACGCAAAGAATCGCTGCGCCTCTTCCAAAGGGCGCAGTGTCTGCTGCGCCTGTTCCAGGACGACTTCTGTCCCTGAACTCCTTTTCTGCCTTGACGTAATTAATTAGTTTACGTATCAATTAACTAATATTCGTAATATCGCTAGTTCCTGTTCGTTAATTTGTTGTTTTATTCTTTTATTCGTTTTATCAAATCATCCGTTTTATTGGTATTTTCGACATAAATCAGTTAAATCCATTGTAATTATTGTAATTTTCATTATTGTAATTTATAATTATTGTATTTATTATTTGTATGTTTTCACATGTAAATCAACATTAAATCCCACTTCGACCCTAATTGCATGCCTAATTAATTGTTCACCGACTTAGTCTTAATTCACATGTTAGGATTAATCTAATGGATGTTGCATTGCATGCATATAGCCGACGATATATCAAGTACGAATAAACTTCCCTAATCATTAGTAGAGGCCGCTATCGAGGCGGGCGGGATTAGGTGTTCGATCAAAAGAGCTTCCTAATACGTACCCTCACCCCTTACTCCAGATCTCCGTGAGCACCCGTGTTCATTGGCATCCGCGAGAGTCATTCTAGACATAGAATGCTAAGGGTAACGATTGCTTAGTGTTCATGTCACTACTTTGTGTCTTGACATGACACGAGGTATTCGAACGGTTCCAATTTCCCATAAAAATTGGTGGCGACTCCATACAAAATGCAAACGCTTGTTTTCGAGCCCCTTCACTCCCAAGCGCCCCCGTGGGCGGCCCGCTGTCCACAGCAGCGCCTGCTGCGTCTGTTCCCCAAAGTGTCTATTCTGCGTAAAAACGCGATAATCAGAAGGGTTTATGTTCATTTGTTCGAAACATAATTCACACATTTCTCTCTCAAATATTCACCATTTCCGCCAAGGTTTGATCCAAAAGCTTGCATTAATCATGACTAATCGAGGTATGTGTCTCATTCTTGCATTAATCTTCTGTTTTTGTCGAATTTTGGATCGAAAAATTAGGGTTCATGACCCAATTTGATCGAAAATTTGGGGCTTTTCCCCCAAATGCATTTGCTTTGTCAAATTGCCATTAGAAATGGATAATTGGTAGTATAAGGAACATAACCATGTATTTATCTCGAATTTTCGTTGAGGTTTTGAGCCTTTGAGTGAAATTTGAGACGGTTTCACAGCTGAACCGTAAATTGCTTCGAAAATAGTCTTAGGATTGCCCATTTGCGATGAAACTTGATATTTGGAACCCTGGGATGATGGGTAAACTTTCTACCATTTCGGAATTTTGGTTTGTGACAGCTTTTTCAGGACACTTTCTAAGGTATAATCGCCATTATAACGAAATGCTGCCGAAATTTCGACTCGAACCCGGAACTAGGCTTCAAATTAGGCTTGACTTGACCCATATTACCACATGAGTGATCGGGTTGGTGAGAGTATGGCCAAAGACGGCGAGAAAAGAGCGGTTTCAGGGCTTCCAAAGGCTCGAAAATCCTTTAACTAAGGCTTGTCGTCATGCGACGCGGCCTAAATTTGCTTTAATGTCACAGATGATGTGGCTTCTACTTCTGGGAGAGCTCCCATGGAGATAGACACTGCTGCTGTCGAGGAGGCTCTAGAGCAGGCCTTCACCACTGCGGTGATGGCTGCTGGAGACGAGGTCCACAAGGAGGAGGCTGCTGAGGAGGAGGAGGCCTCGAGACGGGCCAACGTTGGGCGAGGAGGTCGTCAGCTGAGAGGAGCTCCTGCGTGGGCTGAGACTTGGGAGAGTAGGCACCTGCTATGGGCTGCAGAGGGTCACCTGTCCTACAGGACGGTGAAGAGCTTGGTAAATAAGAATTCACTACTCATCACTCATCTTCTTTCGTTTCATTTGCTCATATCTTTTCCAATTTTCATTCAAAACTAAAGATAGCTTTTGTTTCAAATCACAATAGGAGGCCGGGAACATCAGGTCGTTCTCGGGCTACACGACAGCGATGGAGTGCTACGAGCGGCTGTCGGCGGAGGAGCGGGCCATGATCGAGCGTGGAGCGTTCGGTCCTTTGGTGCAGGCCTGGAGGGATATCCAAAGAGGAAGCTGCGGGCTAACCTTAGCCTGGTCCGCGCTTTCTTGGACCGATTCTGGGATAGGACTTCCACGTTTCACATGCCTTTCGGTGAGGTGGGAGTCACTCTGGAGGACTACGGCATGATTTCTGGTCTGCCGTGTGGGACCGAGGAGGTGGAGTGGCCGGAGACTGCCATGAGGGCGGACTCGGCCGAGGCGAGGAGGCTGATCGGCTGGAACTTGTCGCCGAAGGCCGTCACAGTGCCGGGGCTTGGTGCCCAGCTCCTACGTTCGAGACTACTTTGTGGGAAAGATCCCGGCGCTGGTGACGATTGATGGGAGGGAGACGGCTCCTCCTCCTTGTACAGCTGATTAGAGGGCTCGTTTGTGGCTCTGGTGATTTCTGTCTTCGATTTACCTCGAAGACAAGGGAGAGAGGCTGTCAACGAAGCTTCTTCCCTTCCTTTCTGACCTGAGCTCCCTAGGGCGTTGGGACTGGGTCACTGCTGGCTTTGCGGTCCTCATTCGCTTCATGAGGGCCATGGTTCGTCCGGAGTTGATGGAGAAGGGGACTTCTCCTGGTGCTGTCGGACCTGGACTACTGCTGGAGGTATGAACCTTCATTTGAGGCTTGAAATGAATTCCTTTCTTTATCAAATCACGAATGATCGTTTATTGACTATCTTGTTTCACAGGCATGGGTGTACTCCTACTTCCCGGGCCTCGCGCCCAAGAGGACGGAGCCGCTGGAGAGGGCCTATCCCGTTGTGAGGGATTGGGTGATGTGTAGGACGAGGAGCAAGCGTTCCTCTCACGGCGTTTACCGGCGGGACGTGAACGCTCTTCAGCTGGACAGCGTAAGCATCTCACTTATATTCATTCGCTTCTTCATTGTTTTTAATCGATCATAGGAATGATCCTTGTTTGTCTTATCACAGTGGGTGCCCAGACCTTGGGCGGAGTATGCCGGAGCGCCTCCTTTTGTGGATGAGGTCCTTCGACCCAGGAGCTCGAGCCGGCTGCTGCTGAGGACGTCGATGGGTCTTGTGTGGTACTTGGGCGAGCGCTTGGCTCGTCAGTGCTCTCGGGACGTGTTGACGGTTCCCATCGATCCTCCTAGGATGATGTTCAGGGAGCCTTCTGAGGCAGAGAGGGAGGCTGACTTGGCTGGTGTCGGTGGTGACGCCCTCCTTCTTCCTGGCGAGGACTACTCGGCGTTCCTCTACGGGAGGTTGGCGTACTGGCCGGTAGTGGTGAGCATCTTTACTCTTCCTCTTTACTTGATTTATTTGAGAACTTATGATGAAGGATCATCGATTAATGAGAAATATTTGGCTTCACAGGAGGTTGAGGCGGCGGGCATCGAGCCCCCAGAGTACCCCGAGACCTTTGAGTACACTGACGCGACCGGGAGGACGACGATCTCCGAGCTGCGTGACTTTGACGTGGCTATGACGGATGCTGGCCTGGACGACTGGCAGCATCTGATTCGGAGGGTGAGCCTCTGACTTGTATAATTTTTGTGTAAGAACACGTTTGATTGAACTTTATTAAATTTATTGAGAACTTCCTTTTGAAAATGCAGGTTGCGCTGTCTCGGTTCGTGGCGCTATGGAGGGTGGCCAACCGGCTGCGAGCTACTGCCGTCAAGGCACTTGTCGGCGGTCGAGGTCGTCAGGTATGAACCTTTATGCTTATTTCATTTTTGATTTTTAATTCCTTTGTAATTGTTTGGACTGATTTGACACGATTGACATGAGCCAATTTTGTTGTTGCTTATAGGGGGACCGCGAGCTGGAGCGAGAGTTGACCCGGTCTCGGGAGGAGACAGCTCGCTTGTTGAGGGAGCTCGAGGTTCGGGACGCCGAGATTGCCGTTCTTGCGGCAAGAGTGGCGGAGCTGGAGGGCGACCAGCAGTAGCTTTGCTTTGTTTTTGTAGACTTGCACACTTGTACATTTTGGACCTTGATTTTGGACATTTTTGGACTTTTGTTTGGGGCGAGAGCCCCCAGTTTGCTGTACATTTCCTTGTTTTGGTGTATATAAGATGGCCTGAGAGCCTTTGCTGCTGGGTTGTGTTGCTTGTATCTGTAGGTTAGCTTTGAACAGGTTTGGTAGATGACGGTTTACGCCGTCATGCTGCCGTAATTTACATAGAAATCACGCAAGACATTCATTTGTATATACATATGGCCTTAATTAGCGCGAAATGAAAGACTCGAAAGAAATGCAAAAATGCAAAAAAATTTGCTGGAGATGACCGGACGGTAGGGAGGGTTACCCCTAAAAAAAGAAAAAAATAGAAATCTATAAGTTAGAAATGTAGAAATGGAATTAAGAAATTGAAATTAATTTGAAATTCGGTAAATCGAAAATCATTTTCTAAAGTAAATGAATGAAATGAGAAATGTAAATGAACTAAAATGAATTAAAACAAACAAAAATATATTTCCTAAAATGAAGATGTGCACGTGTGGTAAAATGACGAAAATGTCGATGTCGCTTCGAAATTCGTGCCCGCGGAATTAGGAAACCTGAAACATGGTAATTTTCACGTATTTACCAAAATAATAACCCGTAGGAATAGGAAATTATTCGTCATGGAATTAGGAAAGATCCAACGCGGAAAATCACATAAGTGAAGCTGAGGAAGAGGCGCAGCATGAGCTGCGTCCCTTTGAAGAGGCGCAGCAGGTGCTGCGCCTGTTCCCAAGCTGTCTTGTTCTGACGGATTTTTGGAAACAGAAATTAGTATAAATAGAAGCGCGGATGGAGCTTTTATTCACATAATTCTTCCGTCTCTTCTTCGTCTTATTACATAAAATTCTCAAAAGAAACTTTTCATCATGAATACTTTGGAGATTCGCTTGAAGGAATGGACCAACGAATTTTCGAACACGGAAAAATATGATATGGGTGCTTATAACCTTGGATCATTGTTGAGTTTGAGGCTAATCAAGGTTGTTAAACCGTTCTTGGATGCTTGTCTTGACTATTGGGACCCGAATTATCACGTTTTTGCGTTCCCTGGAGGCGACATTTGCCCATTTCCTGAAGAAAGTGATTAGCATGTTATTTACATATGATTAGGGAGTTTATTCTGCTAGAAAGTCAAATCCCGGAGGCCGATTGGAAAAGGGACAGATACGAAGAACTCATCCTCTTGGATGAACGTAGGCTACGTGCCTTACATAATGTCCAAACATATCAAGCACGTATCAAACGAGCTTTCAACAAGAGGGTTAGGCCAAGAAACATCAAAGAAGGAGATTTAGTTCTCAAATCGGTTAGAGCTCTTTTACCCAATCGACCCGAGAGGGAAATTCAAACCTAATTGGGCCGGACCATATCTAGTCAAATCCATACTCCCAGGGGGTGCGGTTAGAATCACAGACCTAGATGGGAATGAGTTTTCAAACCCCACAAATCTCGACCAACTGAAACGATACTATGCCTAGGATAAGACAGAAACGCGCCTCGCGTAAACCTACGTGTCGCTCTTGTGGCACTAAATAAACGGCCCCTGGCCCATTTGAATGTCACTATGCTTTTGCATCCTGGCAAACTTGTCATCCTCATATCATCAAACAAACTAAATTCGCACCTCCCGAGTAAGCAAAGCTCATGCTTATTTTCTATGTTCATTACAAGCTCTTGCTTCGAACAATTATTCTTTTACATTTACTCGAACTACGCGCAAGGGTTTGATTTCACCTTTTTAAGTGAATACGTAGGCAATCCTTCACGGGATTCAACCCACCATTATATATAAAATAAATGTAAATAGAAGGACATTTGCGTCGCATCTGAAATTCGACAAGAATAATTAAAGAAAATGCCAACGGTTTCATAACCATTTAACCTCTTTTATTTCATTCAATTTCTAATAATAATAGTACGACAAATAATAAAAATAGATAGGCTAGGATTCTAAAAATCCCCCCTTTTTTATTACAACAAATAATAATAATAATCAAATAAAAATAACTAAGACTTGGGCTATTCCTCCATCTTTCCCTTGCCCTTGTCGTTCTTGTCATATTTCTTGTCACGACCTCGAGCCGGGCGCTCTTGCACCACTTCAGACCTAATCACCAACGGTCGTTCTCGAGGCCCGACCCTCCCGTTCTTGTCAACCACCATCTCTCGCGACAGAGTAGTCTTTGATTTCTTCGAAGGATGAATGACTTGAAAGCCGGCTTCTTCTTCTCCTTCGGTCAGATGCTTCTCTTTCTCTTTCTCTCCCTCGCGCACCTTGTAATCAACGGGCTCGCGCTTCCTCGATCTTTTCGCGCTCTTCCGGGGTTGCAGCCTTCCTCCACCTCAGATAAGAATCCGACACCCACAAAGCATTGGAGGAGAAGCTCAGGAACCACATGTTTCTTTGGGCCCATTTCATAGCCCACTCCCTTCGGCTCTCGGTAGTCAATGCCATGGCAACTGGGGACGGTGTCAAGCCTAGGGATCATCTGCTTCAACCCAACTTGCCTCATCAACCTCTCAGGGAAGATGCACACCATAAACTCCAATCCGGGGATGCGCACGGACCTAGTGGGATCTAAAGAAGACACCCCAAGAATGAGACTTGAGGTGCCACCACGGTACAACCCACCGATCAAAGGGCCATCATCGCTTTAGCTTGTTCTTCCAATAGTCACAGGACCTTGAGTGAAATCCACCATGTACAACCTCGTCCTCATCGAAATCATACGAGCATGATAGGAAAGTGCATGAACCGGGGCTCAAGCAATCGGAGCCGTTCCATGAGCCAAACCTACCAAGACAGGTATTAGACACCAAAAAAAAAAAAAAAAAAAAAAAAAAAAAAAAAAAAAAAAAAAAAAAAACGAAAAGAAAAAAGAAAGGAAGGTGTCTTTTACCTGTAGGATAACGGGACTTCCCAAGAACGGAAGATCGCGGTTGGATTTCCTATTATCCAAACCCAAAATGATCTCCCTAAGCACGGACATAGTGGGCTCTGCGCGACTCCATTTGCTCAATAAGGCTCAAAAGGCGAGGATCACCTCTCAAGTCCTCATCAACATGTCCCTGAAAGACATACACATGCAACAAACAGAAGCCAAATGCTCTCCTCCTGGCAACATAAGAGACAGTAGGGTCGGCCCTGTTGATGAATCGGTCTATGAAATCCAACATCCGCACGCCTTTCGAAGTAACAAGGCGATCCACCTCAAGTCTAGTAAGTCCAAGCAAATCTCTGAACTTACTCTTATACCCTTGAGCAGTAGAAGGAATGGCAGGTAAGTGTTCGGGGCCCCACCCGCCAATAGCAGCAATTTCCTCCGGAAAAGGACAAATATCACCTCCTGGAAAGGCGAATACGTGATAATTTGGATCCCAATAATCAAGGCAAGCATCTAAGAACGGTTTCACCACCTTGATGAGTTTCAAACTCAATAAAGACCCAAGATTATAAGCACCCATGTCGTGCTTTTCCATGTTCGAAAACTCATTAGTCCATTCCTTCAAGCGAACCTCTAAAGTATTCATGATGATAATTTTCTCTTGAAAATTTATTTTAGGAGTTTTAGGAGAAGCGACGAAGAAAAGACGGAAGAATTATATGATTCAAAGCTTCGGCGGCGCTTTCTATTTATACTAATTTGTTGTTTCCAAAATCCGTCGAAATAAACCCCTCGGGAACAGGCGCGGCACTGCTTTGCGCCTCTTCAAAGGGACGCACTTGGGTGTCTGCGCCTCTTCCCCAGCTCACTCCCCGTGATTTCCGCGTTTGGATCTTTCCTAATTCTATAACACGCGTGATTTCCTATTCCTATGGGATTTTATTTTGGTAAACTACGGAAGTTTACCATGTTTTGGGATTTCCTAATTTCGCGGGCACGCATTTCGAGGCGACATTGACATTTTCGCCATTTTATCACATTTGTGTATTTAATTATCCATTTAATTCTTTTTATTATTCAAACTTTCATATATTTATTTCATTTTCTTAATTTCTTTTGCTACATTTTCTAACTTATGAATTTCTATTTTTCTTTTTTTTTTTTTTTTTTTGGGGGTAACCCTCCCTACCGTCCGGTCATTTGTCATTTCATTTCCTAATAAAATTTTTGCATTTTTGCGTTTCTTTTGAGTCTCATTGTGCGCTAATTAAAGGCCTTATATGTATATAAAATGTGTGAATCGCGTGATTGTCCATGTAAATTTCGGCAGCATAACGGCATAAACCGTTATCTACCAAACCTGTTCAAGAACTAACCTGCAGGTACAAACAAACAACCCAGCAGCAAAGGCACTCAGGCCATCACATATACAGCAAAAAGCAAATGTACAAGCAAACTGGGGGCTCGCGCCCCGAACAAGTCCAAATGTACAAGCAAACTGGGGGCTTGCGCCCCGACCAAATCAAATCCAAGAAAACTGGGGGCTTGCGCCCCAAACCAGGTCCAAAAATGTTTCAAAATCAAAATGTACAAATCTACCAAACTACACAAGCTACTGCTGGGCACCCTCCAACTCAGCAACTCTCGCCATCAGAGCGGCGATCTCGGCATCCCGAAACTCGAGCTCCCTCGACAAGCGAGCCGTCTCCTCCCGAGCCTGGGACAACTCTCGTCCTGACTCGCGGTCACCCTGCAAACAGCAACGAATTGGCTCACGTCAATCAACTCAATTGGAAAACCAAAACTCAAAAAAAGAAGATCGAAAAATGGGCACAAAGGTTCATACCTGACGACCTCGACCGCCGACGAGTGCCTCAATGGCCGTAGCTCGTAGCCGGTTGGCCACCCTCCATAGTGCCACGAACCGAGATGGCGCGACCTGCATTTCAAAGAAATTCTCAGCAAACTAAACAAATTCGATCAAACGTGTTCTTACACGAAAACCATGCAAAATGGGAGCTCACCCTCCGAATCGAATCTTGCCGTCATCCAGCCGGATCCGTCACAGCTACGTCAAAGTCACGTAACTCAGAGATCGTCGTCCTCCCAGTAGCGTCAGTGTACTCGAGGGTCTCGGGGTACTCTGGGGGCTCGATGCCCGCCGCCTCAACCTCCTACAAGGACAAAACAACTCTCGTTAATCGATGATCCTTCGTCGTAATCTTCGAAATCAAATCAACAAGAAAACAAAGGATACTCACCACTACCGGCCAATAGGCCAACCTCCCGTAAAGGAACGCCGAGTAATCCTCCTCAGGGAGAAGAAGGTCGTCGCCACTGGCACCGGCCAGTCCGCCTCCCTCTCGGCCTCAGAAGGCTCCCTAAACATCGTCCTAGGAGGATCGACGGAACCGTCAACGCGCCCCGAAAGCACCGACGAGCTAACCGCTCGCCCGGATACCATACAGACCCATCGACGTCCACAACAAGCAGGACTCGAACTCCTAGGACGAAGGGTCTCAGCAACAAAGGGAGGCGCTCCAGCGTACTCCGCCCAAGGTCTGGGCACCCACTGTGACAATATGAAGGCAAAGGTCATTCCTATGATCAATTGAAAACAAAATATGAGAAGATGTGAATGAATACAAATGGGATACTCACGCCGCTCGGTGAAGGGCGTTCACGTCCCGCCGGTAGACATTGTGAGAAGAACGCTTGCTCTTCGTCCGGCACATGACCCAATCCCTCACCACGGGATAGGCCCTCTCCAACGGCTCCGTCCTCTTGGGCGCGAGGTCCGGAAAGTAAGAGTACACCCACGCCTGTAAAACAGAATAGTCAATGACGATCTTTCGATCTTTGATAAAAGAAAGGAATTTACGTTGATCTAAAGGAAGGTTCATACCTCCAACAGCAGCCCGGGTCCGACAGCGCCAGGAGAAGTCCCCTTCTCCATCATCTCTGGGCGAACCATGGCCCTCATAAAGCGGATGAGGACCGCAAAACCAGCAGTGACCCAGTCCCAACGCCCTAAGGAACTCAGGTCAGAAAGAAAGGGGAGAAGCTTCGTCGACAGCCTCTCACCCTTGTCTCCGAGGTAAATCGAAGACAAGAACCACCAAAGCCACAGACGAGCCCTCTGCTCGGCTGTACAAGGAGGAGGAGCCGTCTCCCTCCCATCGATCACCACCGATGCCGGGGTCTTCCCCGCAAAGTAATCTCGAACATAGGTACTGGGTACCAAACCCGGCACCGCAACAGCCTTCGGCGACAAGTTCCAGCCGATCAACCTCCTCGCCTCGGCCGAATCCGCCCTCATGCCAGCCTCCGGCCACACCATCTCCTCAGTCCCGCACGGCAGACCAGAAATCATGCCGTAGTCCTCCAAGGTGACTCCCACCTCACCGAAAGGCAGGTGAAATGTGGAAGTCGTATCCCAGAATCGATCCAAGAAAGCGCGAACCAGGCTAAGGTTGGCCCGCAACTTCCTCTTCACGATATCCCTCCAAACCTGGACCAGAGGACCAAATGCTCCACGCTCGATCATGGCCCTCTCCTCCTCCGACAGCCGCTCGTAGTGCTCCATCGCCGTCGTATACCCCGAGAACGACCGGATGTTCCCGGCCTCCTATCATGATTTGAAACAAAGCTATCTTTAGTTTTGGAATAAATTTGAAAGAGATTTGAACAAAAACGGAAAAGGATAGGTAATGAGTTAGGGAATTCCTATTTACCAAGCTCTTCACCGTCCTGTAGGACAGGTGACCCTCTGCAGCCCACACAAGGTGCCTACTCTCCCAGGTCTCGGCCCACGCAGGAGCACTTCTCAGCTGGCGACCCCCTCGTCCGAGGTGGGCCCGTCTCGGAATCTCCTCCTCGTCAGCAGCCTCCTCCTCGGGGACCTCCTCTGCAGCAGCCATCACCGCGGCGGTGAAGGCCTGCTCTAAAGCCTCCTCGACAGCAGCGGCGTCTATATCCATGGGATCTCTCCCAGAAGAAGAAGCATCGTCACCTGCAACGATTAAAGCAAATCCAGGCCGCGTCACATGACGACAAGCCTTTGTTAAGTAGTTTTCGAGCCTTCAAGGCCCAGAAATCGCCCCTTTCCGGCCATCCTTGGCCATGTTCCCGCCAAACCCAATCACTCATGTGATGAATAGGGTCAAGTCAAGTCAGAGTCAAAGCCTAGTTCCGAGTTCGAGTCGAAAATTCGGCAGCATTTCGCTATAATGGCGATTATGCCCTAAAAAGTGTCCTGCAAAAAGTTGTCACAAACCAAATTTCCGAGATGACAGGAAGTTTGCCCATCATCCAAGGGTCCCAAGTATCAAATTTCATCACAAATGGGCAATCCTAAGGCCATTTTCGAAGCAATTTTCGATCTAGCTGTGAAACCGTCTCAAAATTCGCTCAAGGGCTCAAAACTTGATGAAAATTCGAAGTAAATACATGGTTATGTTCCTAACATTGCCTACTACTCATTTCTAGTATCAATTTGGCATGACAAATCCATTTGGGGGAAAAGCCCCAAATTTTCGATCAAAAGGGTCGAAAACCCTAATGTTCGCGGCTCAAAATTCGACAAAAATGAATGATTAATGCAAGATTAAAGCACATACCTCGATTAGTCATATTCCAAGCAAGCTTTTGAATCCAACCTTGATAGAAATGGTGAAGATTTGAGAGAGAAATTGAAGGATTTATGTTTCAAATAATGAAATGAAAACCTTTCGATTTCGCGTTTTTACGCGGAATTCTTTGAATTGGGAATGACGCAAAGCGGGCGCTGCGCCTCTTCCAAGAGACGCAGCTCTTGCTGCGCCTCTTCCTTTGTTTCCCTCCTGATAGATTTTCAAAAATCCGTTATGAGTTCGTTACTCGTGGGCCCATCTTTGGTGCGCCTCTTCCTCGATGACATTTTATCACTTTGGTCCGTTTCGATGATTTCCCTTCGTTCCGGTCCGCATTTTATCCAGTGCGACAGTATTTCGCAGTATTGTCCAAATTCATTTTATCCCGCGCAGCAGTATTTCGCAGTATTGCTCAACCATTTTGTCTGGCGCAGTGGTATTTTGCAGTACTGCTCACTCAAGACTTTCCCCGACGATCAAGATGTTCCTAGTCGTCGACACATTCCCCAATAAGAGTTCGCTTGAGACCGACGCAAGCAGATTCAACTTCCAAATTTCGCCAGAATTCGCTCGAGACCAACGCAAGCGGATTCCCCCAGCAGTTTCTACCAACGTCCTGCTGCTTTCAATGTTTCTTGTTTCCCCGCAGAGTTCGACAGGGTGTCGTTCTCCAGAAGTTCCTATACCCAAACCTTAGTTACCTTTAGGTCAGAACTCATATTTGGCCTCCTTCCTGTCAATGCTTTCCTTTAGGGTCCCACACCCTAGCACATTCATATATTATCTTTAGGTCTTAACCTTAGCTCCTATGCACCTCCGAAAGCATCTCGAGGAAGAAGTCTCGGTATGGTCTCTTCTTATGGTCAAGAGCTTCCTTACGTAGTCTAATGGACTTTAAACGACCCTCCCCGATAGTCGACGGACTCTAAAATGTTCCCGACGACAGTCCTTGGCTCGACCCCCCCTTGAGCCGCCTCGCGTCGCCATAGTCGTCGGTTGTAATCTTCGATTGACCTGATGGCTATACTTTGACTTTCGCCTTGTCCAAGCCTCGGTCAAAGTGGGGGCTCAGAGACACCTCGTTTCTGCACCCCTCGCAAACCACCCGGTGATGATTGGGCCGCATGTTTGATTCGCGGAACGATTTGTGACAGTTCGTAAGATTATCGTCAAGTGATTGCTCAAATATAAATGTCAACCTCTTAGTTGTCATCTACGTGCCGATACGGTCGTTTTGGCAGTAATTAGAGTACATTCGGAGTCCGGGTCAAAAACCGTCTCCATTTTCGATAGCATTTGTTAAATCCCGAGTCGGAATGTTCTGGAATGTTCCGGATATTTCTATTCCATATTCATCAAATTTTATCTTTTGGCAAATAATATCCCGTAATATTCAAAAGATAATCGAATTAAATCCGTCCTACCATAACTTAAACACGGAAATCTTTCTTAAGCAGGAGGAAACCCCCTGGGAACAGGCGCGGCACCTGCTGCGCCTCTTCCAAGAGACGCAGTGGCTGCTGCGCCTCTTCCCAGGCCCTTCTTTGCATGATTTACGTATCTTTTTTATATCTTTCCGAGATTCACTTCCAAAGAGTCTCCGAAACCCTATTCCTTCACGTGATTAGTATAAATAGGAGCTTTCGTTCCTCATATTTCTCACGCGAGTGTCCGCCCTTCTCTTCTCCCTTTGCATTCTAGACTTTGTTCTTACTAATTGGCGCCTACGTGCTTGAACCTTCGACCACGTAAGCTCGGATCTTTCCGGGTACCAGCCTCTCCGTTGCATGACCGACCAATTTGACCAACTACACTTAATCAATCTTAATTAATCAATCGTTTTCCTCTTACGAGGGCACTCTTTCCTTGCATTCGCGTCGAGCATTCACTAATCGATCTTCTTAGTTCATCTCGTTCCGTCAACATGTAAGTCTGAGGGTGTATAATCTCTCTTTCATTTATTGTATTTTATTTATCGTATCACAATTGTAAGATTTATGTCGAAAGTATCTCATTAAAACCGATTTCTAAAACCGTGCTTTAAAACCTGTTTCGCGGATTTCCGGTAGATAGACAATCGAGAAAAGACGCAAAGAATCGCTGCGCCTCTTCAAAGGAGCGCAGACTGCTGCGCCTCTTCATGAGGCCGCCAGCTTCCTCGCTTCTTTTCTTCTTCCTCCGTCCTCTGTAATTCGTACCAAAAATTGTTCCTTTCGTTTTGTTCTTTAATTCTTCATCACGGTAATTTATAATTCATATGTATAACGTATATAATTCATCATTCATGCTTAATTAGTCATCAAGTCCGGCTTAAATCCCTTATAATTCATATTTGCGGGTTTTCGTCATTAATTCAAGTTTCGGGTTTTAGAAGTTCAATCTGTTCATATTGAGTTTCTGGAATTCGTTATTGATAAATTTGCATCTGTTTATTTATTGTTCATCACTAATTCGTCATCGTTCATCGTGTTTAATCTAATTCGTTTTGTTAGTTTAATCATTCATTTATTAACGTCGGCCCTTCACATAGTTAATCCGTCTTATTTCCGTCTCATTCATGTTTATTGTTTTCATAACCATCAATCATATGTAAATAACATGCTAATCACTTTCATCCGAGTAAATAATTGAATCGATTCATTAAATTCATCAACTCGACATTAACAATTGCGATTAAAACTTCACAACCCGATTCGTCCTTGGAATGACGCAAAGAATCGCCGCGCTTCTTCCAAAGGGCGCATGTCTCTTCTTTGTTCCAGGACGACTTACTTCGTCCCCGACTCCTTTTTCGCCTTGACGTAATTAATTAGTTTACGTATCAATTAACTAATATTCGTAATATCGCTAGTTCCTGTTCGTTAATTTGTTGTTTTATTCTTTTATTCGTTTTATCAAATCATCCGTTTTATTGGTATTTTCGACATAAATAAATCGATTAAATCCATTGTAATTATTGTAATTTTCATTATTGTAATTTATAATTATTGTATTTATTATTTGTATGTTTTCACATGTAAATCAACATTAAATCCCACTTCGACCCTAATTGCATGCCTAATTAATTGTTCACCGACTTAGTCTTAATTCACATGTTAGGATTAATCTAATGGATGTTGCATTGCATGCATATAGCCGACGATATATCAAGTACGAATAAACTTCCCTAATCATTAGTAGAGGCCGCTATCGAGGCGGGCGGGATTAGGTGTTCGATCAAAAGAGCTTCCTAATACGTACCCTCACCCCTTACTCCAGATCTCCGTGAGCACCCGTGTTCATTGGCATCCGCGAGAGTCATTCTAGACATAGAATGCTAAGGGTAACGATTGCTTAGTGTTCATGTCACTACTTTGTGTCTTGACATGACACGAGGTATTCGAACGGTTCCAATTTCCCATAAAAATTGGTGGCGACTCCATACAAAATGCAAACGCTTGTTTTCGAGCCCCTTCACTCCCAAGCGCCCCCGTGGGCGGCCCGCTGTCCACAGCAGCGCCTGCTGCGTCTGTTCCCCAAAGTGTCTATTCTGCGTAAAAACGCGATAATCAGAAGGGTTTATGTTCATTTGTTCGAAACATAATTCACACATTTCTCTCTCAAATATTCACCATTTCCGCCAAGGTTTGATCCAAAAGCTTGCATTAATCATGACTAATCGAGGTATGTGTCTCATTCTTGCATTAATCTTCTGTTTTTGTCGAATTTTGGATCGAAAAATTAGGGTTCATGACCCAATTTGATCGAAAATTTGGGGCTTTTCCCCCAAATGCATTTGCTTTGTCAAATTGCCATTAGAAATGGATAATTGGTAGTATAAGGAACATAACCATGTATTTATCTCGAATTTTCGTTGAGGTTTTGAGCCTTTGAGTGAAATTTGAGACGGTTTCACAGCTGAACCGTAAATTGCTTCGAAAATAGTCTTAGGATTGCCCATTTGCGATGAAACTTGATATTTGGAACCCTGGGATGATGGGTAAACTTTCTACCATTTCGGAATTTTGGTTTGTGACAGCTTTTTCAGGACACTTTCTAAGGTATAATCGCCATTATAACGAAATGTTTGCCGAAATTTCGACTCGAACCCAGAACTAGGCTTCAAATTAGGCTTGACTTGACCCATATTACCACATGAGTGATCGGGTTGGTGAGAGTATGGCCAAAGACGGCGAGAAAAGAGCGGTTTCAGGGCTTCCAAAGGCTCGAAAATCCTTTAACTAAGGCTTGTCGTCATGCGACGCGGCCTAAATTTGCTTTAATGTCACAGATGATGTGGCTTCTACTTCTGGGAGAGCTCCCATGGAGATAGACACTGCTGCTGTCGAGGAGGCTCTAGAGCGAGCCTTCACCACTGCGGTGATGGGCTGCCGGAGACGAGGTCCACAAGGAGGAGGTCGGCCGAGGAGGAGGAGGCCTCGAGACGGGCCAACGTTGGGCGAGGAGGTCGTCACCGAGAGGAGCTCTGCGTGGCCGAGACTTGGGAGAGTAGGCACCTGCTATGGGCTGCAGAGGGTCACCTGTCCTACAGGACGGTGAAGAGCTTGGTAAATAAGAATTCACTACTCATCACTCATCTTCTTTCGTTTCATTTGCTCATATCTTTTCCAATTTTCATTCAAAACTAAAGATAGCTTTTGTTTCAAATCACAATAGGAGGCCGGAACATCGTCGTTCTCGGGCTACACGACAATGGAGTGCTACGAGCGGCGTCGGCGGAGGAGCGGGCCATGATCGAGCGTGGAGCGTTCGGTCCTTTGGTGCGAGCCGGAGGGATATCCAAAGAGGAAGTGCGGGCTAACCTTAGCCTGGTCCGCGCTTTCTTGGACCGATTCTGGGATAGGACTTCCACGTTTCACATGCCTTTCGGTGAGGTGGGAGTCACTCGGAGGACTACGGCATGATTTCCGTCCGCGTGTGGGACCGAGGAGGTGGAGTGGCCGGAGACGCCATGAGGGCGGACTCGGCCGAGGCGAGAGGCGATCGGGCCGGAACTTGTCGCCGAAGGCCGTCACGATCTTAGCGGCTTGGTGCCCACTCCTACGTTCGAGACTACTTTGTGGGAAAGATCCCGGCGCTGGTGACGATTGATGGGAGGGAGACGACTCCTCCTCCTTGTACAGCTGATTAGAGGGCTCGTTTGTGGCTCTGGTGATTTCTGTCTTCGATTTACCTCGAAGACAAGGGAGAGAGGTCACAACGAAGCTTCTTCCCTTCCTTTCGACCCGAGCTCCCTAGGGCGTTGGGGCCGGGTCACTGCGGCTGCGGTCCTCATTCGCTTCATGAGGGCCATGGTTCGTCCGGAGTTGATGGAGAAGGGACTTCTCCCGGTGTCGGACTGGACTCTCTTTGGAGGTATGAACCTTCATTTGAGGCTTGAAATGAATTCCTTTCTTTATCAAATCACGAATGATCGTTTATTGACTATCTTGTTTCACAGGCATGGGTGTACTCCTACTTCCCGGGCCTCGCGCCCAAGAGGACGGAGTCACGGAGAGGCCTATCCCGTTGTGAGGGATTGGGTGATGTGTAGGACGAGGAGCAAGCGTTCCTCTCACGGCGTTTACCGGCGGGACGTGAACGCTCTTCAGCTGGACAGCGTAAGCATCTCACTTATATTCATTCGCTTCTTCATTGTTTTTAATCGATCATAGGAATGATCCTTGTTTGTCTTATCACAGTGGGTGCCCAGACCTTGGGCGGAGTATGCCGGAGCGCCTCCTTTTGTGGATGAGGTCCTTCGACCCGGAGCTCGAGCCGCCGCCGCCGAGGACGTCGATGGGTCCTGTGTGGTACTTAGGCGAGCGCTTGGCTCGTCAGTGCTCTCGGGACGTGTTGACGGTTCCCATCGATCCTCCTAGGATGATGTTCAGGGAGCCTTCTGAGGCGAGAGGAGGCCGACTTGGCCGGTGTCGGTGGTGACGCCCTCCTTCTTCCCGGCGAGGACTACTCGGCGTTCCTCTGGGAGGTTGGCGTCGGCCGGTAGTGGTGAGCATCTTTACTCTTCCTCTTTACTTGATTTATTTGAGAACTTATGATGAAGGATCATCGATTAATGAGAAATATTTGGCTTCACGGGAGGTTGAGGCGGCGGGCATCGAGCCCCCGCAGTACCCCGAGACCTTTGAGTACACTGACGCGACCGGGAGGACGACGATCTCCGAGCCGCGTGACTTTGACGTGGCTATGACGGATCTTGGCCTGGACGATCGGGCAAGATCCGATTCGGAGGGTGAGCCTCCGACTTGTATAATTTTTGTGTAAGAACACGTTTGATTGAACTTTATTAAATTTATTGAGAACTTCCTTTTGAAAATGCAGTTCTGCCGTCTCGGTTCGTGGCGCTATGGAGGGTGGCCAACCGGCTGCGAGCTACTGCCGTCAAGGCACTTGTCGGCGGTCGAGGTCGTCAGGTATGAACCTTTATGCTTATTTCATTTTTGATTTTTAATTCCTTTGTAATTGTTTGGACTGATTTGACACGATTGACATGAGCCAATTTTGTTGTTGCTTATAGGGGGACCGCGAGCTGGAGCGAGAGTTGACCGATCTCGGGAGGAGACAGCTCGCTTGTTGAGGGAGCTCGAGGTTCGGGACGCCGAGATTGCCGTTCTTGCGGCAAGAGTGGCGGAGCGGAGGGCGACCAATGAGAGCTTTGCTTTGTTTTTGTAGACTTGCACACTTGTACATTTTGGACCTTGATTTTGGACATTTTTGGACTTTTGTTTGGGGCGAGAGCCCCCAGTTTGCTGTACATTTCCTTGTTTTGGTGTATATAAGATGGCCTGAGAGCCTTTGCTGCTGGGTTGTGTTGCTTGTATCTGTAGGTTAGCTTTGAACAGGTTTGGTAGATGACGGTTTACGCCGTCATGCTGCCGTAATTTACATAGAAATCACGCAAGACATTCATTTGTATATACATATGGCCTTAATTAGCGCGAAATGAAAGACTCGAAAGAAATGCAAAAATGCAAAAAAATTTGCTTTGGAGATGACCGGACGGTAGGGAGGGTTACCCTCAAAAAAAAGAAAAAAATAGAAATCTATAAGTTAGAAATGTAGAAATGGAATTAAGAAATTGAAATTAATTTGAAATTCGGTAAATCGAAAATCATTTTCTAAAGTAAATGAATGAAATGAGAAATGTAAATGAACTAAAATGAATTAAAACAAACAAAAATATATTTCCTAAAATGAAGATGTGCACGTGTGGTAAAATGACGAAAATGTCGATGTCGCTTCGAAATTCGTGCCCGCGGAATTAGGAAACCTGAAACATGGTAATTTTCACGTATTTACCAAAATAATAACCCGTAGGAATAGGAAATTATTCGTCATGGAATTAGGAAAGATCCAACGCGGAAAATCACATAAGTGAAGCTGAGGAAGAGGCGCAGCATGAGCTGCGTCCCTTTGAAGAGGCGCAGCAGGTGCTGCGCCTGTTCCCAAGCTGTCTTGTTCTGACGGATTTTTGGAAACAGAAATTAGTATAAATAGAAGCGCGGATGGAGCTTTTATTCACATAATTCTTCCGTCTCTTCTTCGTCTTATTACATAAAATTCTCAAAAGAAACTTTTCATCATGAATACTTTGGAGATTCGCTTGAAGGAATGGACCAACGAATTTTCGAACACGGAAAAATATGATATGGGTGCTTATAACCTTGGATCATTGTTGAGTTTGAGGCTAATCAAGGTTGTTAAACCGTTCTTGGATGCTTGTCTTGACTATTGGGACCCGAATTATCACGTTTTTGCGTTCCCTGGAGGCGACATTTGCCCATTTCCTGAAGAAATTGCTGCCGTTGGTGGGTGGGATCCCGAACATTTGCCTGCCATTCCTTCTACTTCGCAAGGGTACAAGAGCAAATTTAGAGATTTGCTTGGGTTGACTAGACTTGAGGTAGACCGACTAGTTACCTCGAAAGGAGTGAGAATCTTTGGACTTCATGAGATCGATTCATAAATAGGGCCGACCCCACCGTTTCTCATGTTGCTAGGCGGAGGGCATTTGAGTTTTGCCTTTTGCATGCGTATGTCTTCCAAGGGCATGTTGATGAAGACTTGAGAGGTGATCCCCGTCTTCTGGTCCTTGTTGAGCAAATGGAGTCTGCGCAGAGCCCGACTTGTTTATGCTTAGGAGAGATCTTGTTGGGCTTGGATAATAGGAAATCCAACCGCGACCTACCGTATTTGGGGAGTACCGTCATCTTGCAGGTAAAACAACACTTTCTTTTTGTTCTCTTTTTTTTTTTTTTTTTTTTTTTTTTTTTTTTTTTTTTTTTTTTTTTGTGTTATGTCTAATACCTGCTTTTGTTAGGTTTGGCTCATGGAACGGCTTCGATTGATCGAGCCCCCAGTTCATGTTCCTTCTTACCATGCCCGTTCGATTACGATGAGGACGAGGTTGTACATGGTGGACTTCACTCGGGTTTTTGATTACTGGAAGAATAAACTGAAGAGTGAGGATGGTCCTTTGATTAGGTGGGTCGTACCGTGGTGGCACCTCAAATCCGTCACTGGAGTGTCTTCTTTGGATCCTACTAGGTCCGTGCGCATTCCTGGTCTAAAATTCATGGTGTGCATCTTCCCGGAAAGATTGATGAGACAAATCGGAATGAAGCAGATGATTCCAAAGCTGGATACCGTTGCGCGAGACATTTGTGGCACTTACCACGATAGCGGAGGGAATGGGCCATTAAATGGGCCCAAAGAAACATGTGGTTCTTGAATTTCTCCGCTAATGCCTTATGGGTGTCGGATTCTTATCTGCGATGGAGGAGGGCTACGACTCCTGAAGAACGCGAGAGATTGAGGAAGCGCGAACCTGTGGACTACAAGGTGCGCGAGGTAGAGAAAGATAAAGAGAAGCATCTGACAGAAGGAGAAGAAGAAGTCGGGCTTCGAGTTATTCATCCTTCGAAGAAACCGAAGATCTCTCCTGTCGCGGAAATGGTGGTTGGCAAGAATGGGAAGTCGAGGCCTCGAGAAAGACCATTGGTGATTAGGTCTGAAGTGGCGCAAGAGCGTCCGGCTCGAGGCCGTGACAAGAAGTGTGACAAGAATGACAAGGGCAAGGGGAAGATGGAAGAATAGCCCAAGTCCTTTTATTATTATTTATTATTATTATTATTGTTGTAATAAAAAGGTGGGGTTTTTAGAATCCTAGCCTCTTCTATTTTTATGATGTAGCGTACTATTATTATTAGAAAATGAATGAAATAAAAGGTTAAATGGTTATGAAACCGTTGGGATTTTCTATTTATTATTCTTGTCGAATTCCAAATGCAATGCAGATGTCCTTCTATTTACATTTTTGAAAATGACGGGTTGTATCCTGTGAAGGATTGCCTACGTATTCACTTAGAAAATGAAATCAAACCCTTGCGCGTAGTTCGAGCAAATGTAAAAGAATAATTGTTCTAAGCAAGAGCTTGTAATGAACTTAGAAAATTAGCATGAGCTTTTGCTTACTCTGAAGGTGCAAATTTAGTTTATTTGATGACATGAGGATGACAAATTTGTCAAGATGCACGAGCACAGTGACATTTAGCTTATTTCAGCTTGGCCAGGGGCCGGTTTACTTAGTGCCACAAGAGCGACACGTGGGGTTAGGCGAGGCGCGTTTTTGTTCCTATTCTAGGCATAGTACCGTTTCAGTTGGTCAAGGTTTGTCGGGTTAGAGAACTCATTCCCATCTAGGTCTGTGATTCTAACTGCACCCCCCGGAAGTATGGATTTGACTAGAAAAGGTCCGGTCCAATTAGGTTTGAATTTTCCCCGTGGATCGACAGGTAAAAGAGCTCTAACCGATTTGAGCACTAAGTCTCCTTCCTTGATGTTTTTGGGCTTAACCCTTTTGTTGAAAGCTCGTTTGATACGGGCTTGGTATATTTGGACATTATGCAAGGCGCGTAGCCTGCGTTCATCCAGGAGGATGAGTTCTTCATATCTATCCCTTTTCCAATCAGCTTCTGGGATTTGACTCTCGAGTAAGATACGTAAGGATGGTATCTTTAGCTCAACTAGTTGTACAGCCTCCATGCCGTAGGTCAAATAGAAAGGAGTGGCCCTAGTGGGCGTCCTAACAGATGTGCGATATCCCCACAGAGCAAAGGGTATCTTGCTTGGCCAGTCTCGATAGTTGTCAATCATTTTCTTGAGAATTGTGACAACGTTCTTATTTGTTGCCTCTACCGCACCATTAGTCTGTGGTCTATAGGGCGAAGAATGGTGATGCCTAATTTTGTACTTGGCTAGCAATTGTTCAGTCTCAGCTTGGAAATGGGATCCATTATCACTAATGATCTTATGCGGGCAACCGTATCGACAGATGATGTTGTATTGTATGAACTTTGCCACATTTTTGGCCGTGAGACTGGTGTAGGAAGCCGCTTCTACCCACTTGGTAAAATAGTCAATTGCCACTAAGATGAAACAGTGACCTCCTGTTCCGGCTGGAGTTATCTTCCCGATTATGTCAATTCCCCAGGTAGAAAATGGCCAAGGAGATGTCATCGTATAGAGCAATGAAGGAGGGACATGTTGTACATTCCCGAAGATTTGGCAATTGTGGCAATGTCTTACATATTTGATGCAATCGGATTCCATTGTGGTCCAATAATATCCCAAACGTGTGATTTTCTTTGCCATCATGGACCCACTCATGTGAGGGCCGCATTCTCCGTCGTGGACTTCTTCCATCACCTTTCGCGCTTGTGAATGATCAAGGCAACGTAAGATTACACCAAGAGGTGTTCTTTTGTATAACTCTCCTTGCATGAGAACGTATTGGGAAGCGAGTAGGCGTATAGCACGTTGTCCCCTTTTGTCCATATCCGGTGGATAGGTACCATTGAGTTTGAAATTCAGGATTGCTTGGAACCAGGGTTCCTGCGCGATCTCCTCTTCATCGGTGATTTGATGCACATAAGCCGGCTCCGACCGTCGTGAGATGCATAAAGGCATTTCCATCATGTTATCTGGCATATTAATCAAAGATGCGAGTTTTGCAAGAGCATCTGCAAATTGATTTTCCTCTCGAGGTAGGTGTGGATAGGTTACGTGATCAAAGAATTGAGCAACTTGGTCTATTCTAGCCTGATAAGGTGCGAGGCTTTCGCTTCGGATTTTCCAAGATCCTGTAATTTGGTTGATGATTAGGGATGAATCCCCATGCACGCGAAGATTTTTAATGCCTAAGCTCACTGCCGCTTGTAGTCCAATGAGACAAGCTTCGTGATTCTCATGGCGTTATTTGTCACCTCGAAGTCGAGTTTGACAGAGATTGGTGTATGCTCGCCTTCAGGAGAAATGAGCAACACTCCTATTCCAAATCCTCTTAAGTTTGACGCTCCATCAAATTAAAGGTCCCAGGAGTCTACATTAGTTTGGAGTATGTCCTTGTCTGGAAATGACCAAGTATCTATTGTTTGTGCATCGTCGATGGGATTCTCTGCAAAGAATTCGGCAACGGCGCGACCTTTTATTACTTTCAGGGGCACGTATTTGAGATCGAATTCTGAGAGCATCAAAGTCCATCTTGCTAGGCGTCCGTTGAGGACGGGTTTTTCGAAGAGGTATTTGACTGGATCCATTTTGGAGTATATTTTGACGGAGTAGCTAAGCATGTAATGGCGTAGCTTCTTCGTTGCCCACACAAGAGCGAGGCATGTCTTTTCGAGTTGTGAATATTTACACTCATACTCCAAGAACTTCTTACTAAGGTAGTAGATAGCCCTTTCTTCATTTCCTACAGTTTGAGCTAGCATGGCACCCATGGCGGTTTCGGTTACTGTGAGATATAAACCAAGAGGTTGATCTTGTTGAGGTGGCATAAGCACTGGCGGTTTGGCCAATATCTCCTTTATTTTGTCAAATGCCTTTTGACAATCATCATCCCACATGGTGTGGTCTGTCTTCTTGAGCTTCTTGAAGATAGGCTCACAAATCATTGTAAGTTTCGATATGAATCGACTTATATATTGCACTTTTCCCAGGAATCCTCTGACTTCTTTTTCTGTTTGTGGTTGCGGCATTTCGATCAGAGCCTTGATCTTGGAAGGGTCTATTTCTATACCTCTTTGACTAACGACGTATCCCAGGAGTTTGCCAGACGTTACCCCGAATGTGCACTTCTGAGGATTGAGCCTCATGTTGTACTTTCGTAGTCTTGCGAAAAATTTGCGAAGGTTCGCAATATGCCCCTCTCTATCCTTGGACTTGACGATCATGTCGTCTACGTATACCTCAACTTCTTTGTGCATCAAAGAGTGTAGTTGCGGTGCGTTGATATGTAGCTCCGGCGTTGATCAATCCAAACGGCATCACTATATAGCAGTAGGTTCCCCATTGAGTGACAAAGGAGGTCTTATGCATATCTTCCATGGCCATTTTGATTTGATTATAACCCGCGTATTCATCCATGAAGGACAGTAATGTGTGGTCTGCAGTATTGTCCACCAGTATGTCGATGTGTGGTAGAGGGAAATCATCTTTAGGACTTGCTTTGTTTAGATCCCTAAAATCAACACAAACACGGATTCTCCCATCCTTTTTGGGTACAGGTACTATGTTGGCTATCCAGTCAGAATACTCGGAAACTTTGATGAACCCGGCCTTGAATTGTTTATCAACTTCTTCCTTAATCTTAAGAGCCCATTCCGTTCTCATTCGGCGAAACTTCTGTTTCACAGGTTTGAAACCTGGCTTTATCGGAATCCTATGCTCGGCGATATCCCTGTCGATTCCTGACATGTCTTTGTAGGACCAAGCGAAAACATCTTTGAACTCGTTTAGAAGGTCTATGAAGTCGGCCCTTTCGGTAGAGCTCAAGGTAGTCCCTATCCTAAGTTCTTGGGGTTCTAGTTCGGTTCCTACGTTGATGGGTTCGGTGTCCTTCCCCCTCCTGTAGTATTTATTTGTCTACGTAGGGAGGTATTTCGATCGAGTCTGGGTCTTGGTCATCCTCAGTATCATCGTAAACAGAATTTCACTCAAGATAACACAAAGAGTAAGCAGAACCTGATTTATTCATATTAAACTTTGAGTAAAGTTGAAACAAAGAAGCCAACTGATCCATGGTCAGTGGCGGCAAAGGGACAGTGGTTGGGGCATTTCCTGAACTACTGTGACTACTCGAGGCTAAGCTAGGAGAAACGAAGGGGACGGGGATGACGACAGGAGGAGATTTCCTAGTGACTTCTCTAGACTCCGACTCTGATTCCGACTCCGACTCGAACTCATCGTCTTCTGGTTCTCCTTTGAACATCTCTCCTTCTCCAGTGGTGAGCTTGAAAAGTCTTCTTTGATTATTGGTCCACCTGATCGATTTTCTCCATCCTTTCTGCTGATTTGTGCTTGTTTCTGTGATTAACGCGGTAGGGTTGAAGTGGTCGTCTTGAAGTATCATGGTAATGATCTCATCCTGCGCGGCTCTAACAAATCGATCTTCTCCGAACAACAAGCTAACAGCTTGTTCGTCTAAGCAAGGTGCTTGACGGGTTTTGACGGTAGGAACCGTTTCTGGAGGAATGAAGTAGCAATCGTGAAAGATCTCGATTCCGGCTAGCTTCCTCTCGAGATAATGCCAAGGTTCGGGAAATCCGTGAAAGAGTTCCAGGCTTCCCTCCTTAACAAAGTACCCATTTAATATGGGGCAATAGGGTCGCATTTGGACTCCTGTGTACTTACGGTTCTGAACTTGAGCAAGCATCTTGAGAACCTCCTCTTTAGTGGGTTTGTAACCTAGGCCAAGTGGTATTCTTTTTGAGTTGCCTTCCTTATATGGTGCGAAGGTATTTCTTCGGATAAGGTTCAAAGGCATTCCAGGGAAGTATCCCTGGGTTTTGAGTATGTGGTTGACCACCAAGTTCGAGTAGGGATCGTAGTACAAGGGTGCCAGTTAACTTTCTATGACGCTTATGCTTTGGAAGCCCCCAAGCTCATATTCTGGATCTGCGAGGACTTGATTATTTGTCTTCTTTTCGATTATTGCTTTGATGGGTGACGAAGTGATCGTCACTACTTTGCCATTTAGTGGAATCTTGATCTTTTGATGAAGGGTGGATGCCACTGCTTTGGAAGCGTGAATCCAAGGTCTTCCTAGAAGTATGTTGAAGGAAGCTTCGATGTCCACTATTTGGAAGTTAACCTTTCGCTCAATTGGTCCTGTGGCTATGGTTAGGTTAATGAGTCCTGCAACCTTTCGTCGTGTACCATCGTATGCGCGAACACCTTGATTGGTAGGGGTCCAATCCGACTCTTTCATGTCTAGTTTGTATGCCGTTTTGAGGGGTATGACGTTGACCGCAGAGCCATCATCTACCAAGGTCATTGGCACATTTTTCTTTAGACAAATGACAGTGATGTAGAGAGCCAAGTTGTGACTGGCGCCGAAAGGCGGTAGATCTTCGTCTGAGAAAGTAATAGGATTACTTAGCTTTGGTGATTCTTGGAAGACCAAGTTGACTACATCTTCGGGTGTCGAGTTATGTGCTACATTTAGCTTGGCCAAGGCTTGTAGTAAAGCTTGGCGATGTGGGAACGAACTTGCTACTAATTGCCAGACTGAAAGATCAGCCTTTGTCTTCTGTAATTGCTTGAGCAAATGATCAGTGGAGTCATCTTCGTTATCATTTGGTGTGACAACGTTGGTTGGACCATTTTGAGTAGTGCTTTGATATGAGCGACCCGAACGAGTTAGGTGGTCCACATCTTGGTCTTCGCCATTTTGGACTATTTCTTTGACTAGGGAGTTTTCAATGAGATACTCGTCCTCGTCATCGTCGGCCCAAACTCCATTGATTGTAGCTAGTCTTCTCATTCTCATGATTTCATTTTCTAGTCGTATGATTTGATCGACTAATTTATCTACCACAAATGACTATTTCGGCATAGTAGCATTTTGAGAGAAGACTAGTGGCACATGCTCTTTAGGTGTCGTGTTGGGATCACGAGCAGTTGTCACCACATTTTCTAATTCCCAGACTTGCTTATCCACACTCTTTGCCCATGTGATGAAGTCGGAAATAGTAGGGGAGATGGTAGAGTAGAAACCTTCATTTTCGATTGCATAGATTTCATTTTTGACTGGAGAAATGAGGTGTGAACAATCTAAGGTAGATTCATCACTTGTGATCACTAGAACTCCAAGAGGATTCTGAGTGTTGTTGGGTTTACCTCCCGGCGGTATTGGCAATCAACCATCTTCAATCATGTCTTGAAGCACATTTTTCAACTTGTAGCACTTTTCTGTGTCATGTCCCTTGCCCCTATGGTTTCACAGTACGAGTTCTCATCCCAAAACTTGGATTTCCTTTCGGGTTCGGGAGTATTTCCAATGGGTTGGAGTTTGCCTTGGTTCATTAGCCTTTTTAGAGCGTTGGCGTAAGTGTCCCCAAGATTTATGAATTTCCTTGGTGGGGGTAGTTTTTTTGGATGGCTCGAGAAGGTTAACTTCACTTGTCTTGTTAGTAGAGCCGTATGAATGGCTTGTTGAGCCTTGATATCCTCGACCTACTGTTTTGGACAAGAGTCCTTTACGGATGTCATCTTCTATCCTTTTCCCTAGTATGGTTAAGTCCTTGAAACTTTTGATGTTTTGGTATCTCAAATGGTTGGCATAAATGGGTTTGAGATTATCCACGAACTTCTCCACAAGGGTAGCCTCATCCGGGCGTTCAACTAGTTGGGTACTAGTCTTCCTCCACCTACTTAGGAAGTCGGTGAATCCTTCTTTGTCATTTTGGGTAAGAACCTCTAGAGTGCGCATGTTAACTTGGATCTCGGCATTATCCGCATATTGTTTAGAAAACTCGATTGCAGCATCTTCCCAAGTAGCGACCTTCTTATGATCTAGAGAGTAGAACCATTGCTTTGGGATAGTGTCGAGAGATTAAGGAAAGATCCTTAAGAACATCTCGGGTTTGATGCCTTTGATAGACATGTAATCCTTGAAAGCACGGATGTGGTTCAAAGGGTTCTCATGACCCTTGAATTTAGGGATATCCGTCATATTGAAGTTGGTTGGTAATTTGGCATCGACGGCCTCGTACTTGCAGTTATTCTCTCTATAAATGTCATCCCCCTTAAGGTACATCAATTGCTCCTCTAAGTATTGGAGTCTTTTCTCAGCTACAGTCATCCCCATGAGAGGATTTTCATCCCTGGATTCATTATCGGAGTCACCTATTACTTCACTTTCGTGGAGAGGTAACCTTCCCTCTACGGCATAGATCCGGCCCTCGATGATCTCAAGGCGATCATGGACTTGGTCTTGGGTATCTTGGATACGGGCTAGCGCGGCTAGGATCGATCATTACCATCTTGAAGTTGGTTGAGGTTTGTTTCGCTGGATCCAGGCATCTTGAAAACTGGATAAGAGATCGATGACGAATCAAAACACGATCGAACACTCTAACACACTTGCTAAAAGAAGAAATGTTTTGACTCGTGAAGTGGGTGTGTGCCACTTGTGTTGAGTGAGTTTTGAAGAAAGGCAAAGATTTTGAAAATGTGTATCCTAGTCAACTATAGTGTAGTTGTAGGAGTGGACTTGAAGTGAGGTTTTGAAATGGGCTTGTGGCCCGAATTTTGACTTGACAAACGGACAGAGTTTCGACTGGATTTTGCGCTAATAAAATGGCCTATTTCGAAATTTTTGATTAGGAAAAGGGGTTTTGATTTTTGAAAAATCGTCATGGTTTTGTTTAGAAAACGGTGATCATGTAATGTAAAAGCATTTATACAAGCATTATAACGGGATGCTGAGTGCATTCAAGAGGGTTTTGGTTTAAAGGGTGGGTTGCCATACCGAACCATCAAACCCGAAGTCTGTGGAGAGGCTCGTACCAAACAAGAGTAAGGCCGATTCCTAGTTCATTTCCTCAAGTAGTGAAGGCCCTTGACACAAACAAGAGTAAGCATCATGGTATGGATGACGTCAATCGCTATCCATCCTTAGGCCCAAATAAGAATTAGGACCGTTTAGACGGGACGATTGGTCGAATGGGTTGGGTTGGGCCTAGGAAGGCCGAATAAAACGGTCTAGGAAGACCGAGTTATGAGAACCGACAATTGTCTTGTACAAACTATTCCCTAACCTTGTTCAAGTTTCACCCTTAGCTACACGTAAGTGTATTATCCGCAGCGGAGTCGCCAAACTGTGGACAGCGGGGGCCCACGGGGGCGCTTGGGAGAGAAGAGAAACAAGCGTTTACATTTTTGTTGGAGTCGCCACCAATTTTTATGGGAAATTGGAACCGTTCGAATACCTCGCGTCATGTCAAGACACAAAGTAGTGACATGAACACTAAGCAATCGTTACCCTTAGCATTCTATGTCTAGAATGACTCTCGTGGATGCCAATGAACACGGGTGTTCACGGAGATCTGGAGTAAGGGGTGAGGGTACGTATTAGGAAGCTCTTTTGATCGAACACCTAATCCCGCCCGCCTCGATAGCGGCCTCTACTAATGATTAGGGAAGTTATTCGTACTCGATATATCATTGATTGTATGCATGCAATGCAACATCCAAGTTTTAAATCCTAGCATGTGAGAATTAATGCTAAGTCGGTTGACACACGTAATTAGCAAACAATTAAGGTCGAAATAGGATTTAATGCTCAATTACATGTGAAAACATACAAATGGTAAAAGAAATACAATAATTATAAATTGCGATAATGAAAATTACAATAATTACAATGGATTAGGCGATTTATGTCGAAAATACCTTTAAAACGGATAATTTGAGAAAAAGAATAAAGAATAAAATTACGAACAAATCAGAAGGCGATAATACGATTAATAGTTAATTATACGTAAGCTAAATAACTAAGTCAGGCAACCACGGAGTTCAGGGACAGAATTCAACCCGGAACAGGCGCAACAGAGCTGCGTCCTTTGGAATAGGCGCGACGACGCTGCGTCTTTCTGACTCGACTCCGACATTCCCGTGAAGCCGGAATTGCGTGTTGTTAATACTCGTTGGTAAATTTAATGATTGATTAAATTATTTACTCGGATGAAAGTGATTAGCAGGCTATTTACATGTGATTAATGGGTCATGAAAACGATAAAACATGGATGAGACGGAAATAAGGCGAATTATTTACATGATTAATGATTGATTAGTGACATGGGTGAACAAAATAGGTTAAATATGACAAATTAATAACGAATTAATGATGAACATGCGATGAATGTGACAAAAGACAGATTAAAATATATCAAAGACGAATTCCAGAAACTCAATATGAACAAATCGAACTTCTACAACCCGGATTGAGTTTAATGACGAAAACCCGCAAATATGAGATTACAAGGGATTTAAGTCGGATTTAAACGTTGAATTAAACATGTGAACGAACGATTATTAATATACATGTGAAATATCAGACTATTATGACGAAGAATTAAAGAACAAACAAATAAAAAGCAAACAACGAACGGATTTACAGAGGACGAAGGAAGAAGAAAGGAAGCAGGAACTGCGGTAGCCTCGTGAAGAGGCGCAGCAGTTGCTGCGTCCTTTCTCGACGGTTAGTCTTCTGGAAATCCGTAAAAAGAGGTTTTAAAGCACGGTTTTAGAAATCGGTTTTAAGAGGTATTTTCGACATAAACCTTACAATTGTGATACAATAATTAAAATACGATAAATAAAAGAGAGATTTACACCCTCAGACTTACATGTTGACGAAACGAGAAGGACTAAGATATCGATTAGTGATGCTCGACGCGAATGCAAAGAAAGTGCTCTCGTAAGAGGAAAACGATTAGATTAATTAAGTTGATTGATGTGTAGTTGGTCAAGTTGGTCGGTCATGCAAACGAGGCTGGTACTCAGAAGGATCCGAGCTTACGTGGTTGAAAGATCAAGCACGTAGACGCCAAAAAGTAAGAACAAAAGTCTAGAATGCAAAGGGAGAAGAGAAGGGCGGACACTCGCGTGAGAAATATGAGGAGCGAAGGCTCCTATTTATACTAATCACGTGGAGGAAATAGGGTTTCGGAGACTCTTTGGAAGTGAATCTCGGAAAGATATAGGACCTGGGAAGAGGCGCAGCAAGCACTGCGTCTCTTGGAAGAGGCGCAACACCTGCTGCGTCTGTTCCCAAGTGGTTTCCTCCTGCAGAAGAAAGATTCCCGTGTTTGAGTTAGGGAAGGACGGAATAATTTGGTTTTCCTTAATACTTTATATGAATATTACGGGAAATTGTTTGCCAAAAGATTAAGATTGTGAAATATTTATAAAATATGGAATAGAAATATCCGGAACATTCCAGAACATTCCGACTCGGGATTGAACGATTATCAGAAAATGGAGACGGTTTTAGGCTCGGACTCCAAATGTACTCTAATTACTGTCAAAACGACCGTATCGGCACGTAGATGACAACTAAGAGGTAGACATTAATATTTGAGCAATCACTTGACGATAAACTTATGAATTGTCACAAATCATTCCGCGTACCAAACATGCGGCCCAATCATCACCGGGTGGTTTGCGAGAGGTGCAGAAATGAGGTATCTATACATGTTTGACCAATCAATATGCTAATTTTCGTGTTTGGTAAACAAAGATATTGAAACAAAGATATTTGGGGTCAATATCTTTGTTTTACAATATCTTTGCTTACCCCAAAGATATTGGTTAGCATATTGTAAAATAAGAAATTTTTCTCCATTTTACATAGAAAAGTAACAATCTACTAATCGTAATCTGCCAATTACCAAACACTCAAATTAATTCTGCTAATTATAATATGCTAATCAAACCTTCTAATAAAGTCTGTCATTTATAATCTGCTTTTGCAATCTGCTTATGCTGAAATTAATCCGCTGTTTACCAAACAGAGCCATGTTGCTCCCCCCAGCATATCCACTTTAGTAGATTGTAAAAAATGAATCCGTCTATAATTTTACACATGTATACAACAATCTATTAACCTAAACTCGCTAATTATAAGACATTTCTACTAAATCTGCTAATTGTAATATACTAGTCAAACATGTCAATCAAATTTGCCATTTGTAATCTGCTTGACCAATCTGCTTCTGCTAATTATAGTCTGTTAATTATATATATACTTATTCTATTACTCCCTCTATCTCGGTCATTTGTTGTCCTATTTCATTTTGGGTGTCTCAGTCAATTGTTGTCCTTTCTATTTTAAGAATGAACTTGATGAACAATTTGATCATTAACATCCAGTTTGGTCCGCCCGTCATCTAGTAATTGATCCTATCCTCTTTCCTTGATCTTTGTACCAATACTAAAAAACTATTAGCGATATTGCAGCTACAAATGCTCAACCGAAATCCCAGTGATCTTGGTTGTTTAGATTAGTCTTTGTGCATATCTTTTCTTCCTTACTTTGTGTAATTTGTTACCTACTTTTCCTCATAGTCTTTAGGTTGTTCTCTATCTCTTGTACTATATATTCTCATGTACTGTATACTCGAAATTCATCAATTCAATACATACTTTACATGGTATCAACTCCGATATCGATCCTAACCACTACTCTCATTCTCGCTGTACTTGGCTTTCGATCAACCATGGCAACCAACTCCAACACCCTCATTCCCAACAATGACGAACCCAACAAACCCCTCCTCTCCATCTCGTTTCCTACTTGCACCAAACTCACCCCGACAACCTATCGTTCATGGCGTTTTCAAATCACCCGTCTCCTCCAAGGATTCGACCTCTTCTGTTTCCTTGATGGAACCACCACACCTCCACCAAAAACAACAACCCCTGCCGCCATCGAGACCAAGCCAAACCCAGACCCCGTACCAAATCCGGCCTACAATACGTGGTTCAAACAAGATCAACTAATTCTTGGTGCGCTCGCTGGCACACTTCATGACACGGTTGCACCAATAATCCTTGATTGCACCACATCCCACGATGCTTGGAACCTCCTAGCCTCGACCTACGCTAACCCTTCCCGTGGTCACATACTACAATTAAAAGACCGCCTTAAAAACATCACCCTTGGTGACAAATCCATTACGGATTATATGCTCGCCATCAAAACATGTGCCGCAAACCTTGCCCAACTTGGTAAACCTGTTGACAGTGAGGACATCACCACCCAAATCCTTGATGGACTCGATCAAAATCTTTACAAACCCGTCATCGACGCCGTTCGTGCTCGTGACGTACCCATCACCTTTGAAGCTCTCCATGAGAAGCTTATTAACCATGAACTTATCATCAGTAAACAACCCAATCCTACACCATTTACACCCTCGGCACACGCTGCTTCCAGCCGTCCCTACACATCTTCCACACCACGCTACTCAACCCATCAAAACCAATCTCGACCCATGTACCACGCACCCAACTCAACCACGAACTCTTCACCTCGTTATCAATCCCAAAATCAAACCCAATCTCAGGCCCCAAAACCCTTTCTAGGTCGTTGTCAATATTGTCGCGGAAAAGGTCATGTTATTAGCGATTGTTCCGATTTTAAACGAGACTACCCTAATGTAACATTCCCTCCTCTCAACCCACGGCAAACCCGCCCCTATGCCCATACTGCCACTGCCTCCTCCACCCTTTCCTCGTCCTATCTCATTGACATTGGTGCTTCCCACCATGTTGTTGATGACCTCACCAACCTCTCGCTCCATGCCCCTTACGACGGACCTGATGATCTCGTAATCGGGGATGACTCCTCTCTTCAAATTACCCATCATGGTTCTTTTTCTATCAACTCTCTTATTTTCAATAATGTTTTAGTTGTCCCTAATATTTCTCGTAAATTGCTTTCCGTCTCTCAATTTTGCACGGACAATAATGCTTATGCCTTGTTCTCACCTAGCTCTTTCTGTTCAAGGCCATATCGACGGGACAAATACTCCTTCAGGGACACTTCCGTGACGGAACCTACGAGTGGCAACCATCGTCATCATCAACCCACGCCTATTCCGCAACCTCCAGCTCTTGGCATCACCGTCTCGGCCACCCATCAAATGCAACCCTCAAATTATTAAATTCTAAATTTAATTTCCGCATTTCTGATTTTTCTTATTGTACTTCGTGCTTAATGAATAAAAGCCAAAAGCTCCCTTTTTCTGTTTCGACTTTAACCTCAACCGCGCCTCTTGGCATCGTCTATTCGGATGTTTGGACCGCACCACTCCTTTCTCATGACAAGTTCAAATACTATATCATCTTTGTCGACCATTTTAGTCATTACTTCTGGTTATATCCGATTAAAAATAAATCCGACACCCGCACCATATTTCATCAATTTAAATCCATCGTCGAAAAATTCTTTAATAAACCTATTAAACAATTTTACTCCGACAATGGCGGTGAATATAAGAAACTAAATCCCGAGCTCCTTAATGATGGCATTACTAATTTAACCTCCCCACCACATACACCCGAACACAATGGTTTTGCCGAACGCCGTCACCGACACATTGTCGAAACCGGCCTTGCCCTTCTTACTCAAGCTCAGCTGCCGACCTCTTTTTGGCCATATGCTTTTTCGACCGCTGCCTACTTAATAAATCGACTCCCTACACCAACTCTTCATAACAAATCGCCCTATGAAATTCTCCATCATCGACCACCAAATTATCATAAACTCCGCCCCTTCGGCTGTCTCTGTTTTCCATGGTTACGACCTTACACCGCTCACAAAATGGAGCATCGCTCCAAACCCTGCGTTTTTGTGGGTTATTCCACGACCCAGAGTGCTTATCTCTGCTACGACCCATCATCTTCAAAATTGTTCACGTCTCGCCATGTTCGATTTGTCGAATTCGAGTTCCCATACCCTACCCTCTCTAAAACCACCCCATCGACCACTCCCACAACTGATCACTGGTGCACCCTATCCCTCCCCTTCCTTGACCTCACCCTACCTCACATCACGCCCACTCCCTCTGACCCAGAACCGCCACCCACCTCACCTCAGCAACCCCCTCCTTCACCTCCTTCACCGAACCCTCCAACTCCCATTACCATCTCTCCCTCACCATCCCCGTCCCCGTCACCATCACCCCCACCACCTCCTCCACCTCCACACCGTGTTGCTACTCGCCTTTCCCACAACATTATCAAACCCAATCCACGCTACGCCAAAACTGCCGTCTCACCCATAACCCATACAACCCCCACTACCACCAAACAAGCTCTCATCGATCCTCGCTGGAGAGCCGCCATGATAGATGAATACCAAGCCCTTTGTCGAAATCAAACCTGGACCCTAGTTCCTAGCTCTCAAGCCCACAATGTCATTGGTTGCAAATGGGTTTTTCGTGTCAAGTACAACCCGGATGGGAGCCTTAAACAACATAAGGCTCGTTTGGTTGCAAAAGGATTCCTTCAGCGATCCGGTATTGATTACTCGGAAACCTTCAGTCCGGTAATCAAACCTACCACCATACGACTCGTTCTCACCATTGCCGTCACTCAACATTGGCATCTTCACCAAATTGATGTCAACAACGCGTTTCTTCAAGGCACGCTCTCTGACACCGTGTTCATGACACAACCATCAGGTTTCGTCGACCCGGATAAGCCCGACTATGTCTGTAAGTTGCAAAAAGCTCTCTATGGCCTTAAACAAGCCCCGAGAGCTTGGTATACCAAACTCAAATCCTATTTAATTACTTATGGTTTCACAAACTCCATATCTGACCCTTCCCTTTTTATTCTTAAAACGACCAACATCACCATCTTAGTTCTTGTTTATGTTGACGATATAATCGTCACCGGACCAAACCAACATCACGTTCAAACCTTCATCAACCACATTGCCACGAAATTTTCGCTCAAAGACCTCGGCCCACTATCTTTCTTCCTCGGTGTTGAAGTCACTCCAACCAAATCGGGACTTCATCTTAACCAAACTAAATACCTTTCTGACTTACTTCACAAATTTAATTTTCAAGAGTGCAACCTTGCTTCCACTCCTATGCTACCACATCCACCTCTCACTGCCGAACCATCCCAACCTATTCATGAGCAGACTGACTATCGAGCAATCATCGGTAGTCTTCAGTACCTCTCATTAACTCGTCCTGACATTGCATACTCCGTCAATAAGCTTGCCCAGTTCTTAACCCACCCCACTGTTCTTCATTGGACAGCCTTAAAGCGGCTCTTACGCTACCTTCGTGGTACCCTTCACCTTGGCATTCATCTCACCAATTCGACCCCTCTTCGTCTTCATGCTTACTGTGACGCAGATTGGGGTGGTGATACCTCGGATTATATATCTACTTCGGGCTACCTTGTTTACCTTGGCTCAAATCCCATAAGCTGGTCCTCTCGCAAGCAGCGAGCTCTTTCCATGTCCTCTACTGAAGCCGAGTTCAGAGCAGTACCTGCCACGACCTCCGAACTTTTATGGCTCACTTCTCTTCTACAGGAGCTTGGCATTCGTGTTCCTCAGTCCCCCGCCATTTATTGTGACAATTTATCTGCTACTCATTACTCCGCCAATCCTGTTTTTCACTCCCGAATGAAGCACTTGGCACTCGCGTTTCACTTTGTCAAAGAGCAAGTTCGTCTTGGTCACATTCGCGTGCAACACATTAATGGCAGCGGTCAATTAGCTGATACACTTACCAAGCCATTACATAAACCACAATTTCTTGAGCTGTCATCCAAGATTGGCCTCCGTCTCCGACCGTCCATCTTGAGCGGGAGTATTAGCGATATTGCAGCTACAAATGCTCAACCGAAATCCCAGTGATCTTGGTTGTTTAGATTAGTCTTTGTGCATATCTTTTCTTCCTTACTTTGTGTAATTTGTTACCTACTTTTCCTCATAGTCTTTAGGTTGTTCTCTATCTCTTGTACTATATATTCTCATATACTGTATACTCGAAATTCATCAATTCAATACATACTTTACAAAAACAACAATTGATCGGACGAAGAGATTAGTTTGTACACCATTTTTAACTGAAATTGTAATGTGTCTCGTTCTCATACATGATAAACCTTGTGTCCTTATCTAGTTATCCTTGCAATTAAACTATGGATCATAGGGAGCCATGTATTTGTCCATGTAGAGTTAAGGAGGCATGGATAATGATTTTGTACGCTTTTATATGGCTCACTATCATGCAGGTTACCCGTGAAGGGGCACGAGGATAATAAGGAAGCAAGCCCATAATCTCTACCAAAAAAAATGTTGAAATTGATTACTACGTTTTGTTTGTTACAACTAATTGGAAATAATTCTTACCCACAAATTCTCATTTGTGAGTATTGTGACATGTAATATCCGTCACTTTGAAGTGACGGATACCATTTTACCTCACAAAGTACCCACTTTTTCTCTCTCTGCAACACTGTTCATGTGATCCCCTTTCTCCACTAACCCATTTTGTTACCATTTTTACTCACAAATTATCCGCCACAAATGGTAACCCGTCACAAGGGAAACCAATTGATTCTTACCTAAATAACCTAATTTCTAGTTTTATTTCCATCTCTACCAAATAAATGATCATAAGAAGGAAACATGAGAAACTACAAAAAGGAAAATGTTTTCCCTAATGAGATTAGAAAAAAATAAATGGAGGACAACTTATCGGATAATACGGAAAATAACATAACATTCAATCTTACAATTAGTCTTGCTGAAGACGGGTCGGAGCAAGTGACGGATAATGCCACTCACAAAACGGATAGAAGGACAAGGTGGGGGCACCCCCATGTGCTTCCCTCTCTCCTCTATTTGGGTCATTTGTGAGGGAAAATGGTATCCGTCACTCCAAAGTGACGGATACGTGCCGTCACAAATGAGATTTTGTGCCAATCTTAAATGTACTTTATCGTTACTAGTAATATTTTTTTATCTTCAGTGTTATTGCATTTTAATTAGTGTTTTAAACCCTCTAAATTAGTTTTACAATTATTTGTTAGAAAAATACTTATAAAATAGTTTTACAATCATTTTATTTGAAAAATTAATTCAATATTTAAAATTTATGTAAAATAATACAAACAATAAATTGATACTTATGGCTTATGAGCCCATTCAATTTGAACTAATATTGTGAAAAATGATCTAAATTGTCCAACAACAAATAAGTACTTCCTTCGTTTCGGTCATTTGTTTACTTTTGGTTTTGTGCACAAAAACCAAGGAAATAGAGGGGATCTTTTGTGGTGGTTGTAGTAGATGACAAGTGGATATAATGAAGGTGTTTAAACTATCATTGAAAATATACCTAATATAAAAAGGTAAACAAATAAATGAAACACATAAAATCCCCCTACTACTATCCCTCTACTACTAAGAGAATAAAAGTTCTCCAAAATTTTCCCGCTCAATTGAAATGCTCTATGATTGGTCCTCACCTCTCGCAATATATCATAATTATATCATACTAATTATATACCATAAATAGGAGATAGTACTACAAATTTTAATTTGTAAACACACATTAATGAGATATTTTGATTTTTTTTATTTTCTTATACATGTGTCATTGCATTAATAATACGTATGAGACAAAATATGTTGCACAATTTTATTGTATAATTAAGCCATTTTTAAGGCGATTATTCTTTTGGTAAATGTAATCATATAATAATATGCTCCCTAATGTATATAATTAGGTTCAGTTAAAATGTCAATCTTATTTGGTGTTAAAATTATCAAATATTCTCCCTTATTATACCGCTTAAAACATTTGCTAGAATATATAATATTTAATATCTTTCTACATTATTATCTAAAAAGTCGCGCATTTTGCGCGGGATCTACATTAATAGAATAAGTAAATACATAACCGGACAGAGGGAGCCGTATTCCGTAAATCACAAACCCAAAAAATGGCTACTTCTACGATATATTGACTCAATTTATAGACAATATGTATTGGGCCAATCCAATACCATCTCAGGAATTCTCAGCCCAAATATATAACTAACCCTAATACATGTTGGCGGGCCAACTTTACGTTTGCCAAAAAAAGAAAAAATTTATAACCCAAACTTTCACAATCCAATAAGACCAACAAACAGTAAACTACCCAACATGCCACCTCCCCAATTTTTTAACGATAAAACCTAACTTACGTTGAATATTCATTTGCACGAAATTTAGTAGAAACGGTATTTTGCTAAGTTATTAAGAAATCGCTTTCTATATTTTTATATATTTTTCGTGACCTTTTTATCGTTGATCGTGATCCAATATGACTCTTTAATTTCGTACATAATTTTCATAATAAGCATATCATATTCCCGTGATCTTAATCTACACTTAATTTTATTACATGTCGTACCACTTTACTTTAAATCGTAAATGGCCACAATAAATTTATTAATCCTTATTGTTTCAGGTGTAAATACACTTTTCTAAGTACAATGATACACTATACTAATCAATGATTACGTTATGCTAAGCTGGTACAATACCTATCTTGTACCGGCTGAGGATGCCACATGGCAGTCCTTTATCAGTTAATGTATTATACAACTGGTTGTATATCTATATACAACTTATTCAATGTAGTTGAGCTCTATTACAAAGTTGTCGAGCTTTATTAACAAAATTATCGACCAATAGTACAAAGTTATTGAGCTTAACAGAATAATTATTAAACTCAATAACTTCGTAAAATAGCCCAATAACTTGTAAAATAGCTCAACAGATTTATGTAAGAACTCAACAACTTTGAGGTGGCTGTACAATGTTATTATACAACTGATCGTAAGATAGTATTTGTGGTCCTTTATGACTTCGTCTGTACTGATGAAACGACACAAAACTAGGTTTCTGATGATCTGCCAGGATCTTCTTGCCATGGCTCAGCTTGGAGGTGGGTTGGGCAGCGAGGACCATGTTACGAGCATTCTGAGTTAAGTGGAGATATGTCATGCCCTAGGTCTTATATGGTCATCGAGTAATCCAAATTTAGGCTTGGTTCGTACAAGCCTATTTTGTGCCTCATCACAAATACTACTTCTATCAGCTACTTTTCTATAGGACCGTAGTTAACTAGAATACTCCGTGTATCGTATATGATTTGTATTTAAAAATTTATTCTTTAATCAAAAACATGATTCTGGTTGGGCTTTTAGTTGTTGGGCTCGTCTTATGCTATAAGACCGCCCTATACAACAATTTGTGTTTGTGAAAATTTAAAAATGTGTAATAGAAAAAAATTAAAAAATCGAAAAGATTGGACCTCTTTCAAGCTTGGGTTCTAGGCCACTGCCCTCTAAACTGTAAGTTTTATAGTCTAAAACAACATATTCTAGTCTCATAATGAACATGTATAAACTGAATGCGGAAGCGATAAAAGAGATCGATTACTTACCTCCAGCCATTGCTTGAAATAATTGATCCGTCTTAATGAATAACTCAATTCCTCATGCCCCAAATCTGACTTGGTTTCCAAACCCTCAACCTCACAATTTAGATGGTGTATTTTCTTAATGAGGTAGACTTGGTGCACCTTAATCAAAATAAATATGTTCCCCTTATATAGACTCTTGCCATCAAAGAGTCAACTGAACAGTTCCCTAAATTGTGAGTGGTAACTTATGGGAGACAATAGTGGAAACAGAATCCTAGGTAAATTTCACCATATAATGGACCAACTTAATTTCCATAAAATAACTTAATTAAATATTAATATAATACTTATTTGATTTATGGAAATATCTTACATTCTCCCACTTGGTCCATTTAACAAGAGACACATATGGATCATGGCGACAAATTCTCTTAGAGCAAGAATTAATCTTCCATGTATCACAATATATCAAGTCACTCATACCACACACATTTAACTTAATGAGTAAACCCCATGTTTACTCGAGGTTCGAACAAAATGATATTTCTCAACATAACTTTAATAAATATGCGCATAAATCCAAAAGAGAAAATATCCAACTTAATAAAAGTTTCTTACAAAAACTTAATGAATGTACTACATAATGGAACCAAGTCCCATTCTCACTACATGATCTTTGAAAGTCTTAATTGGCATGCCTTTAGTCAAGGGATCTGCAATCATCAACTCTGTGCTAATGTGTTCAATGATCACTTTCTTTTCCTGAACACGCTCCTTTATGACTAGATACTTTATGTCGATGTGTTTACTTCGACTTCCACTTTTATTATTCTTAGCCATAAACACAAAGAATTTGAATTATCACAATACATTCTTAGCGGCCTACAAATAGAGTCAATAACTCTAAGCCCAGATATGAAACTTTTCAACCAAACACCATGTGAGGTAGCCTTAAAACAAGATACGAACTCAGCCTCCATAGTAGAAGTAGCCGTCAAAGTTTGCTTCACACTCCTCCATGACACAGCTCCATCAGCTAGCATAAACACATATCCTGATGTGGATTTACGTGAATCTATGCAACCAGCGTAGTCGGAGTCGGAGTAACCTACTACTTCAAGATTCTCAGTCCGTCTAAACATAAGCATGTAATCCTTAGTACCTTGAAGGTATCTCAACACTTTCTTTGCGGCCTTCCAAAGTGATCAAGTCCTGGGTTACTCCGATATCTTCCTAACACTCCAACCGCATATGCAATGTCGGGTCTAGTACATGCACTGAGCATACATAATGCTACCAACAACTGAAGCATATGGAATATTCTTCATTTGTTCTTTTTCAATGTCATTCCTAGGGCACTGGTCCAAGCAGAACCGATCACCTTTCACAATTGGTACTACACTTGGTGAACAATCTTTCATCCTGAATCTTTCAAGTACTGTATTGATATAGGCCTCTTGAGACAACCCCAAAATGCCTCGAGATCTATCTCTATGGATCTTGATGCCAATGACATAAGATGCCTCACCCATATCCTTCATATCAAAATTACTTGAAAGAAATTGTTTCACCTCATGTAATTAACAACCCTTTATCATTGGTTGCTAGCAAAATATCATCCACATACAACACTAGAAAACAAACTTTACTCTCACTGACCTTAAGATATATACATTGATCCATTATATTTTCTTCGAAACCAAATGAAGAAATAACTTCATGGAATTTCTTATACCATTGGCGGGAAGCTTGTTTTAAACCGTATATGGATTTATTTAGCTTACAAACCAAATGCTCACCATTTTTAGAGAAGAATCCTTCAGGTTGTTTCATATAAACCCCTTCCTCTAAATCACCATTGAGAAATGCTGTTTTCACATTCATCTGATGTAACTCGTAATCAAAATGAGCTACTAATTCCATGATAATTCGAAAAGAATCTTTCTTTGATACAGGAGAAAAGGTCTCTGTGTAGTCAATTCCTTCCCTTTGAGTAAATCCTTTAGCAACGAGTCTTGCCTTATGTCTCTCGATGTTGCCAAGTGAATCTCTTTTAGTCTTATAGACCCACTTGCATCCAATGGGTTTTATACCATCAGGCAATACAACGAGATCCCAAACTACATTAGATGCCATAGAATTCATCTCGTCATTCATAGCATTCATCCATAAGTTTGAATCTGTAGAACTTACGGCTTGTGAAAACGACATAGGATCATTATCAGCTCCAACATTATAATCCAATTCTTGTAGATATACTTCATAGTCATCAGGAATAGCCGATATCCTTTCACGAATAGATCTTCTTAATGGAACTTGTTCATCCTCATGGTGAACCTCTTCCTCATTATGAACTACCATATTTTGATCGACATTTTGTGGAATTTCTATCACTGGTTGGGTAACACTCGATTGAACTTGAGGAGTGTGAATGACAACCAATCTGTCACTTGAATCAGAGGGTGGAACTTCATGATGATCCCTCTCCAGGACAAAGTCCCGAATTAGGTCACTCCCACTGATCAAGTCATTCTCAAGAAATTTAGCATTTCTTGATTCCACAATCCTTGTACTATGAGATGGACAATAGAATCTATAACCCTTAGACTTTTCGGCATATCCAATGAAATACCCACTAATAGTCCTTGGATCAAGTTTCTTTTCTTGTGGATTATACACTCTCACCTCCGACAGGCATCCCCAAATGCGTATATGTCTCAAACTCGGTTTCCATCCTTTAAATAGCTCAAAAGGTGTCTTAGACACAGCCTTGGAAGGAACCCGATTTAATATATACGCTGGCGTCTTAAGAGCATCAACCCACAAAAATGAAGGAAGTTTAACATTACTTATCATACAACGCACCATCTCAATTAATGTCCTATTTCTTCTTTTTGCTACACCATTATGATCTGGAGAACCAGACACAGTGCATTGGGCAACAATCCCATGCTCTTGAAGAAATTTAGCAAATGGACCAGGTGCCTGTCCGTTCTCAGTGTATCTACCATAGTATTCACCACCTCTATCAGATCTCACAATCTTAATGCGCTTACCGCATAGGTTCTCTATGTAACACCCCCTCATACCAAGGTACCTTACCAGGACTACCCAAGCATGAAAGGCTGTTACCATCTCGGTTGCCCGAGGTTAGTATAGATCAAAAGCGTCCGTCCTAAACACATTTATTAGAAGTACTGTAAAGTATTAATGTTTACAACAATTCAAAACCAAACCAAAACCAATAAAGTGAATACAACTGAGGACAACTACAAAATCATAGCTAAGACTCGTGGATCGTGATACTACAACTGGTGATGACGACTTCCCCATGACCGCTCAAGCTCACCAAAAGCAATACCACAAATCGCTCACCATCCCCGAATGGATCACCGCAGTTTTACAAAACAACAACAACGGGTCGATTACTCAATCAATCTAAGACAACAAACAATACCACCACCGATCATCGATCTCACACAAGAACCGACTACACACCGAAGTGTGTAGCCTGCCAGATTACCCATCGCAACAGGTAATCCTCGCCGCCAATGGGTGACCGCAGCCCATCCCCACCTAGTCCAACTCATCAATGAGCGACTAACAATCCCCGTCCCTTAATGTGCACATCCCCTCCCGTGACGGGTTCCACGGAGGGCGAACTAGGGTGTGAAGCCACTCCCGCAAGTGACTCCACCACAATCACACACACACACAGCATCACAGCTGTCACAACACTACAACCGTCACAACACAACCACACCAACACCGTCTCCACAACACCCATCCTCCGATGATCAGCAGATAACAACAATTATAAACATATGCAATCTCAATCAATTAACGATCGAGTAGGAGAAACCCTACCTTTTCGCAATCCGCTTACGCTGCAATCAACCATACAAATGCATAACAAATACCACATCGTCACCTACAACAACAATTACATGATTCCAATCACTAACTGCAAAACCCCATTTCCCCCAATTCATGATCAAAGACAAACCCTAAATATCAATCATTGAATATAAGGATGGGGACTTACCGAAGATGAATCAAAGGAAAGAATACAATTGCTATGATCACCCAAAGGAGAGATTCAGAGATGATTAGAGCGTCGTAGGATGTTTTAGGTTTTGTAAATTGTAAATAGAAACTGTTTATCGTAATATATAACGCCCTAACCATTCCCAAATAAAACTGCAGAAATAATACTCGACGGACCGGGTACTCGGTCGAGTATAGAGCATACTCGGCCGAGTATCCTCTACTCGGTCGAGTATTCCTCATACTCGGCCGAGTATTCCTCGGCAGATGCCAAACAGAATACACTTTTAACATTACTCGGCCGAGTAGGCACTACTCGGTCGAGTACTTAACTTATAAAAATCCGTAGTGTTACAATCTTCCCCCCTTAAAAAGAACTTCGTCCCGAAGTTCACACTCTACTATAAAACAAAGCACAACACTACGCCACAAGACTATACCAACCACATATAACAACACCAAGGAACTATACAAGTCACCACAAAATCATTATCCCGACTCAAAGCAAAACAACAAACAAAACGAAACACGACCGCGAAGTTCCAACCCAACCTATAAAACATGGACACTTAACACCAACTCCACAAACCACTCTTCCTTCCACAACATGGCTCACGATATCGTCTCAACTATAGCATAGGCTCTCAATACTGACTCCATAACATTACCCAATAACCACAATATAATGTTGCCAACCTTGTATTACTTCCATAACACTCAATAGCACTCAATCCACAAAAGAAGATCAATCATCAAAACGGAATGTTACATTCTACCACTCTTAAAAGGAACTTCGTCCTCGAAGTTTACTCACACTCATCCACATCATCATCCAAATTGCCAAAACTCTCGAACTCATAAATATCATCATCCACTTTTATCAACACTATCAAAAATTCTCACACTCCTAAACATCGAACTACTACAAGCATAGCCATGGCCTTTTAACACTATCAACCACTATATGTACCCATCCATTCCTTATGCTACACCAACACTCTACGTCCAATAATATTACGACATGCACAACCCTCAAACGCTCTTTGCCGCATCCTACTCCTCTTAAGACACATGTTACGTCCTCGTAACTCACTAATACTAGATCTTTAGCTATACCTCTCATTATTTTCATCACCACCACATGTGAAAGATACCCACTTATAATCTAACACTTACTATATCCAAGGCTCTCTTACTTAAACAGTTCTCATACCTCAACTCATTCTGCACTCCATCTAACCAATGCCACACAATCCTGATCATAACAAACACTCTAACTCTTCCACATTACCGCAACACGACATACCTCTCTATATAAACTATATAAAACTCTTATCGCCAAAAGCATAATTCACGATCCACACTTGTTACGTACACTCACACTGGATCCTCAAGTTCCTTTCTTTCATTACCGCAAGACTCATACATAACTTAACACGACCCTAAATACCCAACACCCTACACTCACTGTCTCAACAAAGGATTATGAACCATCTGCGCATATATCGATCATTACCACACATGTTCTACGAATCACTTGCCATTACCATGTCTACCAAAGCCTCATCTAGAACAAGATCAAAATTACTGTGACAACCTATCACAACTGTGTCCCATCAACATAATATCACTATACCATGATAACAACGAAAACATATGCAACTCTCTTTCATATCATACTCTACCCTCATTCCCAAACTGAAACTGGTAAGAAACATCAACAAACAAAACAACGGTCTACATGTCTAACCGAAATTCACAAGAAACAACAGCAACAAAACAACAATCTATGCATAACCGGTCTGTACTTTCAAAACTCAAATCGTAACCGCCCCGTATACTCCACCACAACCGGTGACGGCTTCAGAACACCGCCAAAGAATACCGCACCAGCAGCGAAAATGCCCGCATCACAACACAAAGTACCGTGCCCGGATCACCACCCGAGGCACAACACCCACATCGATAAACATCACACCCACATATAATTCCCATAAACACTGACTCAGTATGACATTTCGAACAAGAAAACTCTTTCAAAACCGTTTTACTAGATTATAACACAACATATTATACGGAATAAACATACAAGAATCTCATGCCTATCATCCATACCTTTTCACGGAATAAACATGTATCATCAATACACATACGATTTTAACTATCCATGCCAGATCAACCGAATTATTACCTTTTGAACCTCATTCCATTAGATTGTCGTACCCAACATCTATCACAACCATTCATATAACAACTTAAAGACTATCACACCCTACCGCTTCTCGTGAGGTCAGAACCTCACACAAACATTTATACACATCATAGACCCATAATCACATCCAACTAGTCAATCCTGATCACATAAGTTACCACTTGACAATGAATATATCTTATCCAGACTTAACTCAGGTGCCCTTCATAACATATCTTCGTTTACACACAATTATCACCACCCGGCGAACGTAGCCATATCATCTGTACCCAACTACCAACGAATACCTCATATATCCATACCTTAAACTCCCTCATAACCAAACATTAATCACCTTCACAAAATCAACCTCATTAGAACAACTAACTTCCCAAAATAACATCATCCTCAACCACTAGTGACAATACTATGACACCAACATTTTTCATGTGACTACTCTCTTACTATCACTTCTTAATATAACAATCCTTTTCCTCCCTTTGGTTCTCATCCCAAACAACAAACATCAAATATATCAACAAAAATTACCTCAACACTATTTCCAATTCCATCCGTAATTGTATCGTCACCCGACTCACCACCAAAATCTCATATCGTGCAAATTCTTTACCCAACTTTTGCTTTCTTTAATTCCTCGAAACTCATGATTATCATGTTGTCCCGGAACTTCTATATAACTGTAAACTCAAATCCTCATGATAGTATCATACATCTCGACGATTCCTTACTTTTATATCACATAACCTCGGTGAACATGTTCCTAGTTTTACTCCCCTTATTCTTTTCTTTTACCCTCGACAAACTCCCTTAATAATTCAACTCTTCATTATTTCTATCTAACTCTCTAGTGCTCCGGTTACCTTCACATTGCTCCAAACTCAAATCCCATTATTTTATGTCGATATCGTCTCACTCTTTCTTACCATGGGTCTTCTCTCATTATACTATAACTCCCAATTGTCACTAATCTATCCATAAAATCAACGTTTAAAGTTCAAACAATTGCATCTCCCTTTTTACATCACTAGGAAACCAAAATTCATCTCATACCGTTAGTTGCCCAAAGAATTACTCACTAGGCTCACATCGTGAAAATTCCAAATTCCCAAACTTGGTCACTATCTACAAATCCACGTCGCGACATAACTCTATCTAAGTTCACTATATACCCCTCTTCTCCATCCCTCTAAAGCAACCTTTCATTACATATATCCTTAAGCAACACAATGCTAACCGTCTCCCTCTATAAGTCCTTACACATCCCGAAATGTCACACTTACTTTTATACTACTCAATACACGACTATATCACTCATCGTATCTCACAAAACATGCTCTTTACCTCGATTAGCTCATCATTCTTCCCTTTTCTTTTTCCACTATCCTTCACAACCACATTAACACATGTCTTCCTTACCCAACACATGTCCCTCATAAGCCATCATTCTCCATGTCATACCTTCCGGTAACTTACGTATTAAGACCGTCTCACATATAAAAGAATGCGTTAAGACTCAAAACATACATGTGTATATACCCTACGACTCAAAACAATGAAAAACATAGCCACCGGCTCAAAACAAAAGTAAAAACATAGCCACCGACTCAAAACAAAAGTAAGAACATAGCCACCGACTCAAAGTGGCCGCCCAACGAGGTACTCGGTCGAGTACATAACATACTAGGTCGAGTACAAGGTACTCGGTCGAGTAACTATATTACTAGGTCGAGTTTTCGACTCCGAAAGCAACTCAATTGCCGCGAGAAGGATTACTCGGTCGAGTATTGGGAATACTCGGCCGAGTAGACCTTACTCGGTCGAGTATAAGACTACTCGGCCGAGTCCACGACTCCAGACGCTAAAAAGTATTATCACAGAGAGATTACTCGGCCGAATATGGAATACTCGGTCGAGTATAAAAGACACTCGGCCGAGTAGGGACTACTCGGTCGAGTATAGGCGCAGCTTCTCAAGACCGTCCGAGTTTTCGTAAAACAGTCATATCTCACTCGTTACTTGGTCATTCTGGGCGTGTGACCTATCGTTAGAATCGTAAGAGGACAAGATATCACCTCAACTTGGAATCACAGCAATATCATTTCTCGAACTCGACTTATAACAGTTTTAAGACAACCCTTCCGTAATCGGTATTCAGATAAATCAAGCTTTCTAATGCCAAAACAACTTGAACATGCATAAGGCAACAAAAACAACTTAATACTTCTAAATACCAGTACATGGATGAACTTTTATCATTCTCACATGAAAATTAAACACGACATTTAGGTATATAGACGCTTGACCTTAATCACATGCTTATACCAACAAATAAAACACTATCATTATCATGATCATATACACATGTACCACTACCCTTTTGAAAGCCACGTATTAAACAGGTAACATGCTCAACATATTTCATGTTCAAGATATATCGTATACAAATTCACAATTCACCTTTCATATTTTACCATGTCCCAACACTTAACATGCCAACATATTCCATGCTCAAAGTTTCAACATCAACAAATCGTCGATACATCTTTCAACAACTATCACATTCCACTTCTTTCATCATTTAATCCAACCATGCACAAGATTCAAACTATAGATATCAAACACACATAACTCAAACATATAACAGTTTTCCCCCATGTGACCGGCTTGAGATCGTAAGGGCCTTAGTGCGACTCCGGGACGTCTCCCAAGTCTTTGCGGTAGCTCCAAACAACTCTCCCCGGGTTCATTTTATTTAGACTCCCTAAGTTCATTGAGTTCATTAGTTTTAGGTGCCGGAATCGTCGGCTCTGATACCACTTTGTAACACCCCCTCATACCAAGGTACCTTACCAGGACTACCCAAGCATGAAAGGTCATTACCATCTCGGTTGCCCGAGGTTAGTATAGATCAAAAGCGTCCGTCCTAAACACATTTATTAGAAGTCTTGTAAAGTATTAATGTTTACAACAATTCAAAACCAAACCAAAACCAATAAAGTGAATACAACGAGGACAACTACAAAATCATAGCTAAGACTCGTGGATCGTGATACTACAACTGGTGATGACGACTTCCCCATGACCGCTCAAGCTCACCAAAAGCAATACCTGTCAAATCTGCTCACCATCCCCGAATGGATCACCGCAGGTTTTACAAAACAACAACAACGGGGTCAGTACTACTCAATCAATCTAAGACAACAAACAATACCACCAGCTGATCATCGATCTCACACAGTAACCGACTACACACCGAAGTGTGTAGCCCTGCCAGATTACCCATCGCAACAGGTAATCCTCGCCGCCGATGGGTGACCGCACCCATCCCCACCTAGTCCGGCTCATCAATGAGCGACTAACAATCCCTGTCCCTTAATGTGCACATCCCCTCCCGTGACGGGTTCCACGGAGGGCGAACTAGGGTGTGAAGCCACTCCCGCAAGTGACTCCACCACAATCACACACACACACATCACAAACACACAACACTACAACCGTCACAACACAACCACACCAACACCGTCTCCACAACACCCATCCTCCGATGATCAGCAGATAACAACAATTATAAACATATGCAATCTCAATCAATTAACGATCTTGAGTAGGAGAAACCCTACCTTTTCGCAATCCGCTTACGCCGCAATCAACCAACCATACAAATGCATAACAAATACCACATCGTCACCTACAACAACAATTACATGATTCCAATCACTAACTGCAAAACCCCATTTCCCCCAATTCATGATCAAAGACAAACCCTAAATATCAATCATTGAATATAAGGATGGGGACTTACCGAAGATGAATCAAAGGAAAGAATACAATTGCTATGATCACCCAAAGGAGAGATTCAGAGATGATTAGAGCGTCGTAGGATGTTTTAGGTTTTGTAAATTGTAAATAGAAACTGTTTATCGTAATATATAACGCCCTAACCATTCCCAAATAAAATCTGAAAATAATACTCGACGGACCGGGTACTCGGTCGAGTATAGAGCATACTCGGCCGAGTATCCTCTACTCGGTCGAGTATTCCTCATACTCGGCCGAGTATTCCTCGGCAGAAGCCAAACAGAATACACTTTTAACATTACTCGGCCGAGTAGGCACTACTCGGTCGAGTACTTAACTTATAAAAATCCGTAGTGTTACACTCTACTTCAACCTTAAACAATTTAAAGGCATCAAAAGCTTCATCCTTAAAATGAAGTAAGTAAAGATACATATAACGTGAGTAATCATCAATAAAAGTGATAAAATATTTTGGATCATTAGCGTTCATGTCCGGACAACAAATATCCGTATGTATGATTTCTAATAGGCTAGAACTTCTCTTTGCACTTTTCTTAGACATGTTAGTTTGCTTACCCTTAATGCAACTAACACAAGTATCAAAATCAGTAAAGTCTAAAGTATCAAGTACTCCATCTTTTACTAATCTTTTTACCCTCTCAATGGAGATATGTCCCAATCTCCGGTACCACAATATAGAGGAATTCGCATTCATAATACAACGTTTTAAACCAGCATTGACAGTTCAAGACGATATAAATTATCAGACAAAATACCATAACCAATAATTTCAGAATTTCTGAGAATACTGAATCCAGAGTCTGAAAAATTAAAGGTAAAACCCAAAGGTACAAGTCTTGATACTGAAATCAAATTTCTAGAGAAATTGGGAACATAAAATGTCTTTTCCAAATGCAAAATAAAACCACTACTTAATATTAAACTGCATGTCCCAATGGCCTCCACATGTGAACTAATCTGGTTTCCTGAATAGATTGAAAGTTCACTGCCCACTGGTTTCCTTAGGTTTGTCATACCCTGCAAGGTATTCGAAACATGGATTGTAGTTCCAGAATCAATCCACCATGTATTATGATTAACATTAACCATATTAGATTCATAACAAACAAACGCATGAAAATTACCTTTCTTCTTTAGCCAAGCCTTAAACTTAATGCAGTCTATCTTCATGTGTCCCTTCTTTTTACAGAAGAAACACGTAGACTCCTTCTTAATGGCTGGCTCAGCTGAAATCTTTCCCTTTCCCTTATCTTTAGTGTGACCCTTTTGCCTCTTTGAAGAAGAAGCAACAGTGAGGTTCACATTTTCACCTTCCTCCATCAACAATCTGCCCACCTCTGAACACACATGGCCATAAGTTCATTAATTGACCATTTATCCTTATGTGTGTTGTAAAAGATCTTAAAAGGAGCATATTTTGGAGGAAGAGTGCATAAAATGAAGTGCACAAGAAAAGTGTCAGACATGGTAACCTCCAAAGTCTTAAGTTGGGCTGCAATATCTCTCATGCGCATGATATAATCACGCACACCTTTAGTCTCGGTGAGCCTCAAAGATGAAAACTGTATTATTAAGATACTAGCAAGAGCTTTATCAGAAGTTGCAAACTGCTCATCGATGGCCTTAATTAGATCTTTAACTTTAGTATGCTGATCGACAGAACCACGAATACTAGCACATATTCTGGTCTTTATGAACATAATAGAGAGACGATTAGATTTCTCCCACTTTTCATAAAGATCAATTGCTTCTTTAGTGCTTTCTTTAGTTACTTTAGGTAGTTCGTCTTTCCGAATAGCATAATCAAATCTAACCATCCCAACTGCAGTATCATTCTCTCTTTCCAGACCTTATAATTATCACCATTTAATTCAGGAATGTCAAATTTAACATCAGTAGAACTCCCAGGTAAAATTGCTGCAAATATAATAAATAACATGCTTATTACCAAAGTTGAGACTTTAAAATTTATCATGTTTACCAATGTAAATCATGCTCAAATATGTATCTAGAGACATAAAACTTGCCTGTGGGCTAAAGTTCTACTCAATTAGATACATAAAAATTTAACTTTATGACAATACTATCAAATCATATACATCTCTTAACTCCTGTGGGTAGATTAAGAAACAAGATTCAATATATTATCCTAATTAGTCATACAAATACATATAACAAGATTGCTGTGGGTAAGTCTCATTATATTACATACAACTAATCACAATTAATGTTCTAGTTTTCATATGTGATTCCAAAATAAATTTTAATTAACTAGAGATGCTGTGGCTAAACTCTAACTAATAAAATTTTAAATCACTTGACATTAACTTTTGAAACTTTAATCTATATACTCAACTTTATGTATATAGGAAAAGCCATATGACCAGAAATTTTAATTGGTCTCACTCTCTATACATATGATCATAAATAATTCCAAAAGTATAATCAATCGCAATAGCACAATACTAATAATACTACGTATTCAGATCAGTACCACGCAAATTGGTACCACAAGCACAGACCGAATGGGAACGGTATAACCGTATAAGTTAACATGATTATTGATTGTGCAAAAAAAACATTGAAATCACCATGAAAATAGCAAACAAGATGCTGCCAACCAAAGACATGTAATGACAAGTGCTCACTTGAAGACTACAACACCACAAAGTGGCACAATTTGCCCATACATTAATTAGTTATTTTTCTCTAACTCCTTGTAGATAGACGTAATAGGGAATCAGACGAAATAGATGCAACAATGATCCCAACAGATCGAAAATCCAGTTCGCAGCATACAAGATCGGCACGGAAATTTAATTTTCATATTCAAGCAAAACAGAGCCGATTACTCGCTTTGATACCAATTGTAAGTTTTATAGTCTAAAACAACATGTTCTAGTCTCATAATGAACATGTATAAATTGAATGCGGAAGCGATAAAAGAGATCGATTACTTACCTCCAGCCATTGCTTGAAATAATTGATCCGTCTTAATGAATAACCCAATTCCTTATGCCCCAAATCTGACTTAGTTTCCAAACCCTAAGCCTCACAATTTAGATGGTGTATTTTCTTAATGAGGTAGACTTGATGAACTTTAATCAGAATAAATATGTTCCCATTATATAGACTCAGAGTCAACTGAACAGTTTCCTAAATTGTGAGTGATAACTTATGGGAGTCAATAGTGGAAACAGAATCCTAGGTAAATTTCACCATACAATGGATCAACTTAATTTCCATAAAATAACTTAATTAAATATTAATATAATACTTATTTGATTTATGGAAATATCTTACACGACCCTCAGAACCGACCTTGAGTCCAAGTGTGATTAAACAAATGAATTTTACATAACTATTTTTCGATCCATACTAACGAAAATGTAACCATGTTTAGATAAAAAAAAGGTTATCAGAATAATTTTCTAAACTACCCTCTTTGTCACGATCATTTGTTATCTAATTTTATTTTGGAGGCTTAATTAATTGTTGTTCTTTCTATTTTAGGAATATATTTGATGAGCAAATTGATCATCACACTTAAATTGGTACACTTGTTATTTAGTAATTGATTTTCGATAGTACAATAATTTCGAGGAGTCCGTAAGCGACAGAAGAAAGAACATGTTGCTTAAACTCGGGTTCTCTTTAACTTTTTCTGTTCGTTTTCCTCACATTGAAGACATTTGTCATTAGTTATTTCATTTGTAGAAAGTGTTAAAATACGATGTTTCGTTCTCAATAAATGTTGGTCAATATCGCATTCCCTTAGACTTTCGCCCTACTATTATTAATGAATGAAACAAAATCTTGTCGACAACTCGACATATTGTTTCGAAAGACGGTTTTAATTGACCCAGTATCAAAATAAGCAAATTTGCAATTTTTAATTTACTTGCTAACATGATATCATACGCAATCCAAATTCCAAAGAGTAAGTTTCAGGTAAAAACGGCTTATAATAAATAAATGCACAAATAAATAATGTCAAACCATATAACAACTTTAAAATACCGTTCACGAAAAATCCTAGCCTTCATCAATCAAATTTGGGGATCGACTATTGATCGATGGTAAGCCCCAAAAAGCTTTATTTATCAATTTTTAGTATGAAACTTTATGAATTAATCAATAAAAGTCTCTCTTTTGGTGAGATCCGTTTGTCTGTCTCTATGTTCGGAGTTTTTTCAATCCTTATTTTTCTAGGTTTTAGTTCTATTGGAAATATAGAAAAGAGCGCTTTGGTCGTTCTTCTTATGGTGAAGATGCGGAAGATCAGTTTCATAAAAGATCGTTATATGGTATTACATATGTTGTCAGTTTGTTGGTTGCACTCAATTTGGTCAGATGAAATTGTCTCTCGTCAAGGCTCAAGATCCTATGATTCTCTTGTAAAAAGCTGTTTGCGGCGATATGATAGAGGACGTGCTTTGGAGCAATTCAAGTTTACCGATCTTTCTTTGAACAAGATTTTATTTTATTTGATTCTAATCGAGTTGTATCCGTTCAAATTTGTCACTTGTTGTAGATGTCCTATGACTATTTATTAATGAATTGATTATTTCTTTCAAAAAAAAAAAAACATATAACAACTTTGACGTCCTTATTACAAAAAAAAGTGGTGACTGATAGAAGTTATTTTAATGGAATTATTACTTAGTTGTATAATAACACATATATAAAACGATTTTATACAATAATTATTGTAATTGTAATTAAAAATGCCTATTCGATTGTAGCCTTGACTTAATGGTTCCCAAATTGCTTTGGCTTGGCTGCTAAGAACAACACAATAGCACAGACAAGTACGATCCTTCTTATTTTATACTAGGGTTTGGGTTACCCCTTTCCCAAGATAGACGATATAATATAATATAATACGATGGGCTCTATTAGTCTGTTACCCCCCTCAAGAGGGAGCATACAGATTACAAATGCCCATCTTGCTTAAGAATGCTACAAACTGAGAAGCACCAAGAGGTTGGGTAAGTATGTCAGCAAGCTGATCACTGGTACGAACATAGGAAGGCGAGACAAGACGACTTTATTATTGATAATATAATATTGTGCAAGACAATAATATTGACTATATTCTCATCTAATAGTACTTGCTCAAATCTTAACCCTAGATCTACAATATACTTCGTACTATCTTATTATGCAAGACAATAATATAATACTCCCTCCACACACCTATTTTCACCCCATTTCATTAAAATATACCTCACATATAATAGAGAAATGAGGTGAAAACTTGTGTGGAGGGAGTATAACTTATACGATAAGATAAATGGTATATTGACTATATTCTCATCTAATATACCATATCTCTTATTCCTTCCTAATATTGACCGTCTAATCAAAATCATTCGAACTCATAATTAGTAGCGAAAACTTGTGAACTAAAAACTTCTTAGTTAACAGAAAATGTCATTTCCGGCAAATAGTTTACATTTGCTTTATTTTGTGAGGGGAAAATAAAGCAAATGTAGATTATTGACCAGGAGGGAGGGAGTAGTTATCAAGAAAAAAACACCACTTTTACATTTACTAGTCGTTGCGCCGCGCCCTCCCGGGCGCGGAGCCCCAATTTGACAAACCGCTGTCATGATGCTTACGTTAATCGCTTTTAGTTTATGTGTGTTTCGCCTTGGAATGGCAGGCAAATTACTTCACGAAGTTAGACTCTACCATTTAGCAGATAGAACGACAGCCTTACACTACTACCTTGGGTAGGCTAAATGCTATAGTATAGCATTAGTGCAAGGACGTGCAAGATTTTGAGAGAGATGAACAGCTTGTAGCTATCGGGCGCAAAACCGCGTTTTAGAAAACAGTTTGAGAGCACACATGCCAAGTTAGCAGCATGAATTCTGGATAATTGTTTATCCGACGGTGAAAGGATGCATTTGAATAGAAAGGGATGTTTCCCATCATCTGCCCGTAAACGCCAGCGGAACGAAGTAAGCATGCAAAAAAAAGTCTGATAATGCAAAGCATCAACAGTACTTAGTCTTAAAATATTAAGCGAAACGCCTATGACAGTAAAGCGCACACTTTTTTTTTAAAAAAAAATTCTCGTGCAAATTGAAATAAAGAATGAGATAATAGCGGACGATCAACACAATTTGCCTCCCTAACAGGCGAGATGCCGCAATCTGTCTAAATAGTACGAACTATTGTAGAGTAACATGGGTGTATTTGAAAAAAAAATGTATCTTTCCTAAACACACAAAGCAATATGAATGTAAGACCTCAACCTTGGAGAATAGTACTAAACACGCAGAATAGCTAAAGCATCAGAATGCCTTGCAAACTTATATTTCTCTACACTATAAATAGACCAACATAGAACTCACAGTTTTAAAGCATTATAGCTTACGCATTCAAAAAAAAAAGTAAGTGTTATAAACTTGGGCAGCAATAAAGAGCCTACCCAAAATATTGTAACGCAATAAAATAATTACTACAACACAATCTCACAAGCGGCATTCAATCGTCTGAGTAACCCCATATCTTGCATCAAATCTGTCATCCTGCACATTAATAGTAAAACTGCTTATGTTTCATTTAAATTGTTAATACATTCTTTATATTAGCAATATTACGAACTAACTCGGAAGAGTCAGGATAAACCACAAGTATCAGACCATGACCAGAATAAACGAAATCCAACATATCAATCCCCAAACAAACAACAAATTTTTTCTACTCCTTCACTCTAGTTCACACTACCATTTCTTTAGTTTAGAACTGCAATTTTATTCATATTTTATGAAAGTTTCATAATCATAACTTCTTAGAGAGAGATATTTTATAGTGGCTACCTATCTATTTAGTTGACTTGCCTCAATAATATGTACTTCATACTTGTTTCTTAGTTTCTTAGCGACTATTTCAATTAGTTTACATGCTCTAAACTCTAAACTTTAAACGACACCATCCCTAAAACTCAACCCTTATACCATAGACAAGAGGGTGCCAAGGTTACTTAAACTACCGACCTATAAGGTAAATACGAAAATCCAATTAGAATCCGGGCTACTTCCTCATTTGGTATCAATGAGCATTCAAAACCATAATGAACAATTAAGTCTAAATTACATTAATACACGTAAATAGTCAAAAAAAAAAAAAGAACTATGTGGTGGAAAATAAAAAGGAATGATGAGTAAATATTACTTGAATCAGAACGATAAAGAAATTCATTTTGCTCTCTTTCGTTCTTCCTGGCAGCTCGTCTCAAATGGTTCAAGAATGGCAAACCAATTCAATTAGTTCTAATAATGAAATTGCATAGGTCATATAGCATATGTGGCCGATTCACCCTATTTCATGATCTAATAGATTCTAAAGCTCTTTGGCCGTCAAGTTTCAAATCAGTAAATTTTCAGTTAGGACTAAATTATCATTAATATATTCATCATATTATCATTAATATATTCATCATTTGAAATATGTCGAGGTTTTAAAAAGTGTCAAAAACGTTCACACTGTTCAAGTGGTTTGCCATTCTTAAACACTTTTTAGGGTTTTTCTAATCGTAGGGGCCACTCCAAAAGCCATTCGAATTCCATCTTACAAAGTAACAAAACTAATAAGATTATCAAGTAGGTGTAGGTATTGCAATATAGTTCAAAGTCGTAATAAGCGTAACTAATAAGATTATCAAGTAGGTGTAGGTATTGCAATATAGTTCAAAGTCGTAATAAGCGTATCCTATTGCCTTCTCTAGATTCATCCTCGTCAACATCTATATAAGGTTATGGTGCTTGTCCTCTCTCTACCTCCCTCCCTCTCTCTCAATATAACCAAAACCAAATAGAGTTTCTCTCAAATTCAGCCAAGCCAAGACAACATATCCCTCCTTCCTTCTCTCCTTCATTCCCTCTCTCCAATCTGAACAATAAAAAAGAGTCATTTTCCCTTCCCCTCTCCAACTCTCTCCACCTTTTCCTCTCAAAGCAAACAAAAGCCAAACAAACATTAGTTGTTCTCCCTCCCGTTTTTGTGACTGTGATAGGTATGCACCTAGTCCCATGTAAGTAGGTTTTAATGATGGACTCACCACATATGTGAAAGCAATTTGAACAAGATTAAACATAGACACTCTACCTCCCCCACTATATCCCTCCGTCTCAACCCTCCCTCGTCTCCCCACCAAACAATAAGCATATCCTACAAAATTAACATCACACCAATCTGGAGAAAACTATTTGTGAAATTTAAAAGTATCTACTCAGTCATATATATCCGATTCAGACCCATGTCCTCCAACAAAATCTCAAGGCTTGGCATTCACAAAAAAGAGTCATTCTCCCTTCCCCTCTTCAACTCTCTCCGCCTTTTCCTCTCAAAGTAAACAAAAGCCAAACAAACATTAGTTGTTCTCCCTCCCGTTTTTGTGACTGTGATAGGTATGCACCTAGTCCCATGTAAGTAGGTTTTAATGACGGATTGACCACATATGTGAAAGCAAATTGAACAAGATTAAACATAGACACTCTACCTCCCCCACTATATCCCTCCGTCTCAACATTCCCTCGTCTCCCCACCAAACAATAAGCATATCCTACAAAATTAATATCACACCAATCTGGAGAAAACTATTTGTGAAATTTAAAAGTATCTACTTAGTCATATATATCCGATTCAGACCCATGTCCTCCAACAAAATCTCAAGGCTTGGCATTCACAAAAAGATTAACTTTCAGACTAACTTACACCTTCTCAAGACCACAACAAAGATTACAATGCGGACTAAAAAGACACTCAATGTCCTTTTAAAGAACTTGCCACAAGATTACAAGTAATGACAAGACTCAATAAAGGCTTTGACTCCTTTACCCTCCTCATCCTCCCCTTCCCTCCTTTCTGCCTCCCCCTCTCCTCATCCACCTCCCCTTCCCCCTCCTAAATAAATGTAGCATCTTTGAACATGAAAACCTTACACCACACATTAACCACGGTGATTAAACTCTTACCTATTTAAAAAAAAAAAAACAGCATATAATTAAGAATCAAAACTCACAGAAAATAAATAAGATGCTAACTGATTGTTTCATTAACTCACTGAATGCAAAATCCAAGGATTCTGGTGGGAAGTAAATAGAGTGTTAGAAGGAATAATTAGTTCAGAGGTACATCAACTACAACATGGGCGGTGGTGAGAATGATAGAAGCAAGTGAGTCGGTGGGGAGTAAATATGAGTAACAATAAAGGAGAACAGACAGAGTTGCACACGAGGAGGAACAAGAGAAGGAAGCGAGGAAGAGGGTTGAACCTCCTCCCCATTTTCTTTCTCGTCCTACTCCCTTCTTCCGTTTCCATCCGTCACCGCATCATCCTCCTCACCTCTTCCCCTTCCCCCTCATTCTCTTTCCATCCTAACAAGCATTTTCTTCGGCACGTAATGTTCTTTTTACTCGAAAAGCGGTGACTTTTATACTATTAATTTTTATCAACCATTTGAAGACATGGATTTCAAGTCAACATTTAAGCATCTTTCTAAGCATCCAGCCTAACAAGACATTTTTTTCAGCACGTGTTGATCTTTTTGGTTGAAAAGTTGTGACTTTTATACTATAAATTTTAGGTTCTAGTCCTATTTTTGTCACTAACAATTGTTTGATATTTAAAACCATGCACATATGAGTACACAGACAGACTATCTACACTGCATGCAGCAACACGATTACCAAAATCCTACCTAGTATTAACTAAACAAAACCACAATAATATCAAGCAACACAGATCACTAACCATTGTCTCATATTTTAAGACGGTCTTATACAATAATTTAGCCAAGGTTGTAAAACTAATACCTGAATCCAAGTGATTATCTAACTCTCCATTATAAGGACCATCAGAATGATGTAAATCCTCAGCAACAGGAACAGATGAGCACATAGCATTATGCAAAGCTTACTGAGATGTTTCACCCACCAATTTCTCATGCTCTTCTATATCATCATCTGTTTCATCAGAAATTTCACGATCCATTAATTACCAACATCAAATCACTGATTCATACAAACAAAATGCCCAATACATACTAAAAACAACAACCAAATTTAACTCTTTTCCTCTCTTAGCAAACTGAACTCTTTTCCTCTCTTTATCTCTTAGGTTTAACCAAATACTGCTAAGGTCACTTAAAGTGGACTCTATAGTAATAATAATACATAAACCTAGGATCAATCTCAAAGAAAACAGATAATAACAAGTCACATTTATCATAATGGTAAATTAAGAAACAATAAAATTGCCCGAGTTAGCCATAAAGAAGTGAGATAAATAACCTCAATATGAACTATAGAAATGTATGAAAATATGGCATTGGCCATATTTGGGCTGCTCTCTGTGCCATTCAAGCCTATAAAGTCTGGTCATGGATATGCAGGGTCCAATTGAATGGTACCGAATCCAGAAATCTACTATAGAGTCCACTTAAGTGACCCCAGCAGTATTTCCTCATATTTAGATGTTAAAAGAGAACGGAACAAGATTCAACCCGACCCATGATAGTCTGGAATCAACGTCACGTTTAAAATTAGGATACTAATTTCAAAATTCAACTCTCTAACATACCACACAATAAGAGAACGTTGTTTGGCAGCTTCTTGATGACCTCATAACATGGGCCAGTAAATCAATACTAAAGATATTCTCAACAGACACAACGGAACTCTGGAAAAATTCACAAAAATATACATACAATAAGATCAGAATTCAATATCAAGGGAGAAAAGGACCACTATAAGTTAGTGGCCTACCTACATTTGCACTCACGTTGATGGGTGTTGAAGTTTTCTCCAAGTACTGAACACTCACCTTGCAGCCATATGAGTTATCCTCCAATGGGGCAACTTTTTCATCTGAGCTTGTTGTACCAGTCTGATAATAGATCCTCCAAAGTGAAACCACTTATATCATATATCAGATGCAAAGACTATCTCTAGGGGCACAATAGCCTGTGACATAATGTTACAGTTTAATAGATCAGCACAGAACTAACTAAACTGAAACCATGAAATTTAGAAGGTATTATGAATTTACATGATATGTCAATCTTGGTGATGAAAGCCTGAAAGGTTAGCCTGTAATCACAGTCGACGACGTCTGCATCAATGCCAATCTCCTCATCAATAATCACCATCTATAAATTAATGAAAAAAATATACAGGTGAATGGCAAAGCTAGGAATTGAAGTTCCAAACCTGTAAAATCCAATAAACAGACACAGGTCACGAGAGAGAAAAAGCAACTTCAGATCCGGAACGACCATGTTTTCTGTAAAAGAGGAAGTAAATTAGGCAACCAAAGATAAAAGAAGATTTTAAAATATAGTCGATCTTCAGAAACAGAGCATCTACAATATAGTCAATCAGCCAAAAGAAGCACAAATAGATACCTGATTAGGATGGAGGAAAGATCTTCTCACGCTATTATCTAAGGCTGTCCAAACCCCTGTAAATTGCAAGGTGGCATTTATAAAACTGTAAACATAGATGGAGAAAACATAGTAGTGAAGTATGCAACTATTATAGCCAAATTAAGGAAGAGGATCATGAACATTACTACAAAAAAAACTCAATAACCTGACGAGTTCTTTAATGGGATAGATAATGTCTCGGTGAGGGGATGGATAGATGATCAGAGATTAAAAAGATCTATTTTCCATTTAATCGGTCCACCTTTCCTATCATTCATTACTACCAAAAAAGTCATGCCATCTGTAAGCACCAAACCAGAAGACACGGATCAAAATACTAAGCAATAACAAGCAATAAGATGTAAAAATGCTAACAGGTACATGCTATTCAAAATAAAAACAGCCAAGACGAATTAAAAAAGGCAGGGTTAAAAGTAATAGCTGTGGGATCACGATCAACTCCTCCTGAAGTTGACAGTGCAGATCTCAAGCAAATCCCAAAACACCGTATATAAAAAACTCAATTTTAAACATCGTGAAATGAAGGAAACCAAACCAGCCCTAGTAAATAAAGAGCAGTAATGCAAAAAACACAAGATACCCCCAACAAACTAAGAATAAAATAGTAAACGATAAGATATAAAAACACAAAAGAAATCATGAAAAACAAAATTAATTAGGGTGAGAATCAATACCTCGCATTCTGACCTCAAACTCTCACTACATAGCCCGATACAACTACAACCACAACAATTTCAATCTACATAAATAAAAGCAATAGAAGGAAGTGCATAGCACAAAAACAAAATTAATTAGTGTTAGAATCAATACCTCGTGTTCTGAGCTCAAACTCTCACTCCGTATCCTGAGACAGTCACACAACTGCAACCAAATCAACGGCTATGCGAGAAAGTAGAGGTGCACAAACACCTTCAAGTGCCCAGATCTATAAACCTAAAGGGTATTAACAAAATCTCAGTTGTAGAAATGGTTAATATCGAACACAAAAAGAGGTACGCCGTAAAAGGCTCAGGCGTAAAAGAAACACAAGTCCAAAGTATCCAACCTGACATATAAATGCCGGTTAAGGAGTAGACACAAAGAAGTGATTGCATTTCATCATCAGAGGCATCATCTACAAGGGATTTCGATGCAGGCCAATAATTACATAATACAAGGGATCAATTTGAACAATACCACATTCATTTGACACTTGATTTCACACTTCGTTGCTATAATGTGTCATCCATGTTTGTTTTGTCATTTTACGACTTTGTGGCCTTATAAGTGACCAAATTTTAGATGTTGGCTAAAGGTATTCAAATTCCTTGTATTTCAGCATGTATATTGTTTTGATCGAGCGTTTGAATGGTAGATTTCTCACCCTCGTTGGCGGGTACAGGCCAACAGATAAGTATCCACGTTGGGCGGTGATTAATTTCAGCTGGTGGGTATGGGTATTGGGTACCGGTCCCCATGCCTAATTATTGTGAAATTAAAATTCTTAGTTGAATTCCAATGGTTTCCATTCAAATTGAATCCCAACATTGCAATTTCTAAACATGGATTCAAGGAAACAAAATCATTTATGAGTTTTAAGGATAACTTGAGTAACATGACTACGGGTGTTGTTTTGACATATGGAAGGGTTTTTCTTGAATTCAAATCTCAAATGTCAAAATTAAACCATCCTAGCTACTCCACTGCCCTCGTTCAAATCGTACATGGTGACATTGCGAAAGGACACTAAATTTTGAGATGAATTTGCAGCATTTGCCTTATTGTTGTGTGCTGTTTCTTGACATTTGAAATTGTATTTTCCAATTATCAACATCAAACATGTAAAAAGAATAGTATCAAGGTTTAATATCACATATGGTCCTCCATTATAATGAAAATGTGACAAACATTACTTTCTTTTTCTTATTTTCACAATTAGTTATTGATGGTTGCCTTTTAGTCATTTTATTATATTTCGCCTCTATCAATCCTTCATTTTTATCTCGCTAGGCTTCTCAATTGATGAGTGGGAGTATCAAGGCTTCAAAGAGCTCAGATGTCAATAAAGCTATTATACAGTTATCAACTTACTAACCCTAAAAGGTACCTGAGCCTCAAACTCTTTCACTTTGTTTTATTATATCCGATTCAACCGCATCAACAAAACTCAGTCAAAATTTAGCGTCAATTAACAAATATCAAGCCCACACAAACAAAATCTAATGAAATGTTACCCAGAAAAAGTTCACAAGCACACATCTTAAACAAAATAACAATCACTAAAGTTAAATTCAAAAATTACCCAAACAAGAGCTAATCACGGAAATGACACAGGTAAAATAAAATTAATTATAAAGGAGTAATTGCGATGCTAATTTGAGGCTGAAAATGGAATTGAAAGGTGGCTGTAGAACCTAACCTTCTGTCAGGTTTTCGTAACCTTCAACAACAAAAATTGATCCGCAACATAACCATAAAACTCCAGCACCTCCGATTCAACAGCAACAAAACTCTACAACTCCAGCACCTCCGATTCAACCGCAACAAAACCCTACAACACCAGCAACTCCGATTGATCCGCAACAAAGTCTTATAATCTGAGCAGCAATCCAAAACAACCGAAATCCCCAATTTAATTGTGAACCATAGTCCATAACCCTAATAATTTCTGACATTGAAGTGATCTGGGAAATTAGGTTGGTTCAAGTGATAAATTTGCGATGGGATCCGATTATTTGAAGCAATTTGTGTGAGATTTGTGAAGGTTTATTAAAAGAAGTGAATTTGGGAAGGATTTAGAGAGTAGTATTTTTATGAGAGAAGCAAATGAGTGTTGAAGGACGAAAAGAGAGAGAGTGATGAAGGTCGAAGGATAGGTTAACTTAGAATGAAAGGGTGAGATTGAGGGTGAGAGATCAACGGTGTACATTGCTTGTTTACTATTCATCGCTACAGTACCCGAACTTCTCTCTTTTTAAAGGGTAAGGATACAATGTGTTGATCGTTCCTAAACCGATCTATGTTATAAATTTGACAGGGTTATGTGCTGATGTACTTCTCGTCTTCTGTAAATATAACATGCATTGTGCCGTTCAGCCGTTGTGCCCAGAAGGATTGAAGGAAAAATGATTATCGAACCGATTGTTTTTACAATTAGATGGAAATAATGGAGCTCATCATAGTAAAGTCAAAGAGTTAGTTTTAAAGTTGCTGAAAAATTACTTAGCTAGGTTTATAGCTAAATAGAATACAAACTATAGAATACACCGTCTTACAATGTGAACTAGTGTAGATCCCCGTAATACAACACGATATTTTTTAGTTTTGTTTTATAAAGAGACATTCTCATTAAATTAATTGTCTAAATTAACTATATCTTTAATGTTATAATGTACTAATATAATCTTAGTAAGAGGTAATAAATGAAAGTTTATTACCATCAAAAGATACTTTAAGTTAAATTATTTTTGTCTTAAACCATTTTTACTTTACTATAAAAATTAACTCTATAATGCTATATCATTGCATGAAACTAATTTATACTGAGTATTAAATTACAATTAAGTGATGTAAAAATGTAAAATATAATTAAAACGCCTATAAACCTTATAACAAAAACAGGTAAAAACAGTATACCACGCACTTAAAAAGACAATTTACGAATAATTAGACTAATATTTTTTTTATTTTGAATTAAAAAAATACATAAATAAAAATTGTTACGTCCTAAAAAATATACACCATATTTAGAGTGTAACTGATGAAGGATAATATAAGAAACAGATTTACGTAATTTTAGGGTGTAAGTGATGACAATAATTATGTTAAAGACTGCATAAGAAGAGGTTTGCAATTTTACAGTGTAACTGATGAAAAATAATATTTATGGAAATGAAAATGATTGGGGAATAAATTATGTATTTTAATGAAAAAGTCATAAATATGAATTTTAATTAGAAGATTAGAGTTTAATTATAAAAATATATTAATTGAAAAGATAATAATGTAATGATTTTTTTTACTTATTACCTTATTTAGCTAGATGCCTTTTGGAGGGAAAACTAAGAGAATTTTTATTCTCTTAGTAGTAAAAAAAAAGGGGGATTCTTGGTTAAACAATAAATTTTGCTTCAGATGGTACTATTTTCAAACTAGAAAATGTTACCATTTTTTTAATAGAATGTAATCATTTATTAACAAAATGTTATAACTAAGTTGTCACTTTTTACTCTGAAAATAATGGTAACGTTTTATCAGAAAATAGTAACATTTTATCATAAAATAGCATATTTGGTCTGTCTTATTTCAGACTGAAAATAATCCGTCAAAAATAAGATTTTGCCTTGGTTAAATACTCAGTTTATTAATGTCAATAAATGAGTGTGTTTATATTATAAAGAATCCTCACAACTTTGTAAGATGGTGTTAAATGATAATTAATCATAAACGTCTTCCTGACGATCAATAAGATCGCTACGTACTATTACACCGTGCCAAACCCATTGAGGAGAAGAGAGTGACCACTTTACAAGTTTAAGGTGGTTTCATCTCAAAACTAATTGACATTGGGTGAAATAACTCCTTGTCTTATTAAGTGGATTACAATTCTCCTTACTTCTCCAATTTGGGAGAACAACAACTGATTCTTCACACGCCCTCGCACTTGTAAGGTCTCTTTTTCGTTCGATAGAAAAGCCATTATTTTCGAACATGTTTCGTCGGACGGGAACGTTATCGCTTTTCGGATCCGCCAAATAGTGGCCCAGTTTTACCTTTCGTCGGATGAGAACGTCATTGCTTTTAGGACCCATCTTCGCCTCACAACCCAAGACTAAACCTTGGGCTCTGATACCATGTTAGATTCGTATACGGGCCTAGGCCTCAACCATCCAGGAGGAGAGCATATCCACATTACTAGTGCAAGTAGCTTCCATCCCAAAACCAAATGGCAATGGGTGGAGTAGCTGTCCCAGTACGACCTTCAAACGGATCAAATAAAAGTGTATAATACAAGGTTTTCGGGATTCCAGGGTCCTTGAACAATAAGGTCCATAACTCACACAGACAGCTCCTTGGGTTAGATTAAGCAACCACACAAACTTTCAAACAAAACAGAAGATGTTTGAGGGTGCCAGTATACGTTCAACCAGCCTCAGACGAAAATATGATACACGTGAACGGTGGATTAATACTTGTTATTTGGCGCTGACATCGAATATGGCAACTCATAAAGCGACCCAGGGTGCGTGGTAGAAAAACCGGAAGAAAATGAAACGTAACCTAGTCCGACTCCTAAAAGGGCTTAAATTGAAGTCTATAATACAAGGTATTCAGAATTCTAGGATTCCGGAACAATAAAGTTCATAAATCATACAAACGGCTCCTTGGGTCATATAAAGCGGCCACTCAAATTTTCTAATGAAACAGAGGACGTTTTAGGGTGCCGGTATCCGATAAATAGGCCTCGAGCGAAAATCGGAGACTAGTGAACAATGGATTAATACTTGTTATTTTGCGCTCAGATCAAATAACACAGCTCTTGAAGCGACTCCGAACATGTCGTAGAAAAACTAGGAGAAAATGAAACGTGACCAAGTACGACCTCTCAAACGACTCAAATTGATGTGTATAATAAACGGTTTTCAGGATTCCAAGGTCCTAGAACATAAGGTCTATAAATCACATAGACGGCTCATCGGGTCAGATAAAGAGGCCACATAAATTTTAAAATAAAATCGAGAACGTTTGAGGGTGCCAGAATGCGATAAACCAGACTCGGGCGAAAATCGGATAGTGGTGAACAATGGATTAATACTTGTTATTTGGCGCTGCGATCGAATAGGCAACTCCTAAAGCGACCCTGGGCATGTGGTTGAAAAATCGGGAGAAATCAAAAGTGACCTAGTAAGACCTCTGAAACGGCTTAAAATGAAGTGTACAATACATTGATTTTAGGATTGAGGATCCTTGAACAATAAGGTCCATAAATCACACAGACGACTCCTTGGGTCATACAAAGAGAACACATAAAATTTTGAAATAAAATAGGGGATGTTTGAGGGTGTCGGTATGTGATTAACCAACTTCGGACGAAAATCGGATAGTTGTAAACAGTGGATTAGTACTTGTCATATTTAGTGCTGACATCGCATAGAGCAACTTCTAAAGCAACCTATGCCGTGTCGTAGAAATATTGGGAGAAAATGAAACGAGATCCGGTATGACCTCTGAAAAGGCTCAAATTAAAGTGATACACGGTTTTCGGGATTGCAGAGTCCCGTAGCAATAAGGTCCATAAATCACACAGATGGTTCCCCGGGCCAGATTAAGCAGCCTCATAAATTTTCAAATAAAACAGAGGATTTTTTAGGGTGCCAACATACATTAAACCAGCCTCGGGCGAAAATCGGATAGTCGTGAACAATGGATTAATACTTGTTATTTTGCGCTGAGATCGAATAGGGCAACTCCTGAAATGACTCCGGACGCGTGGTAGACATAGCGGAAGAAAAAGAAACATGACCTAATACGACCTCTCAAATTGAAGTCCATAATACACGATTTTTAGGATCGAGGGTCCTGGAAAAATAAGGTCCATAAATCACACAGACGACTCCTTGGGTCATATAAAGAGGGCAAATAAATTTTGAAATAAAACAAGGGACATTTGAGGGTGCCGGTATGCGATAAACCAGCCTGAGGCGATAATCGGATAATTGTGCACAGTGGATTAATACTTGTTATTTAGTGCTGACATCGAATAAGGCAACTCCTGAAACGTGACCTAGTACAACCTCTCAAACGTCTCAAATTAAAGTGTATAATACACGGACGGCTCCTAGGGTTAGATAAAGCGGTCACCCAAATTTTCAAATGAAACATGGACGTTTTTGAGGGTAGATCTGGCAAAATCAACCCGACCCAAAAAGGCTAACCGGGACTCGAAATCGACCCAAACATTAACACCCGAAGCCTGAATTGACCCGGCTTTACCCGAAAATCACCCCAGCTTTCATGGACCCATAACAAACCCGATCCGCAATGACCCGTCTGAAAACACCCAACCAGAAAATGACCCGACAAAACATAACTTTAATTGACCCTAAAAAACTTGAAATACGTTTTTTCTCTTAATCATTGACCGAAAATGACCCGGCATGATACAACCCGACCCGTTTGACCCGAAAATTCCTTGACAAACATACCCGAAAAGACCCGACCCAACCGGAATTAACCCGGTAATATAAGAAACCCGAGCTGACCCGACCCGAATTGGCCTGACCCGAACCCGACCAGAACCCGACCCATTGACCCATTTTCCCAGGTCTATTTGAGGGTGCCCATCAATACTATATATTAATTCCAGAAACCAAGGGACTTCAATGTAATTAAAGAAAGTTATACAAATTAATTATACTATATAGTTTTAAATCACTAGCACCGTGTGATGGACCCGATTGAGGGATCTCAATGCAAATATTACATAGTTTGGGTTAAAATTAAATTATATAAAAGCTTGATAATTTTCCTAAACATGGTTAATTTCCATAAAATAAAATAATTAATTAAGATGGTCAATTTCCTTAAAATAAAATAATTAATTAAGATGGTCAATTTCAAGGAGACTAAAGGAAAGAAGATGTTTAGTAATTTTCCTAAATATTTATAGAAGACTAAAAGATGGTCAATTTCCTTAAAATAAAATAATTAAGTAGCATAAACATGCACATTTATGGTATTAATTATTATCATCATAAAATTATATATTAAATTTAAAATCTATGAAATTTTATTAAACTTTATTGTTTATTAGATTTATATATATATTTAAATTATTTAACATACAAAAATATAATAAGTAGGTTATAAATAATTCAAGCTAGATTCCATAATATATAAATTGCATAATTTTTTCAATTTGATTTAATGCATATATGCAATATATTTATATAAATATATAACCCTCTTAAAATTGCATGCCTAAGTAATAAAAGTAATTTCACAAGAAATAAAAGAATTGTAGTAACATTATTGGATATAGTTATATGATAGTAATTTACTCATTTGAATAGTAAAATTAACAATATTATCAAGGAGATTAGTGAGAGGGGTAGAAACAACAACAGGAGTAGTGAAATAATCAATATTAATGCGGCAATAGTGAAAGTAACAATAATTACGGCAGGAGTAGTGAAATTATCAATGTTAATGCAACAGTAGTGACAGTAACAATAATTACGGCGGGAGTAGTGAAAGTAACCAATGATAATGGCCAAGTAGTAAAATGTTATTACTATGTGTCATTAGTAAGAGTGAAATATTAATAGCAGAAGTAGTGAATTTGTCTCAAAATTTATTTCATTGTAATTTTAGGATATGTTATAGAAAAATATATTAATGATAAATTTATGAGTTATGCAACTTTAAACACTTTAATTTAATGAAAAAAAATTTAATGGTAGGTAGAGGTAGCCCGGGCGAAGCCGGGCACCAATACTAGTACACGATAAACCAGCATCAGGTGAAACTCGGATAGTTGTGTATGGTGTTCTAATACTTGTTATATAGTGCTGACATTGAATAGGGAAACTTCTAAAGTGGCCGCGTGGTAGAAAAATCGGGCGAAAATGAAATTTGACCTAGTACGAGCTCTCAAACGGCCTAAATTAAAGTGTATAATACACGGTTTTCAGGATTCAATGGTCCCTGAACAATATGGTCCATAAGTCACACATATGGCTCCTCGGGTAAGATAAAGGAGCAACATAAATTTTCAAATAAAACAGGGGACATTAGGTATACGATAAACCAGCCACGTGCAAAAATCGAATAGTTGTGAACATTGCATTAATAATTGCAATTTGGCGCTAATATCGAATAGGGGAATTACTAAAGTGACCCTGAGTGCATGGTATAAAAATCGGGAGAAAATGAAACGTGGCCCAGTATGACCTCTTAAACAATCGGCTTCAATTAAAGTGTATAATACACGGTTTTCGGGATTCCAGGGTCCTAGAACATCAAGGTTCATAAAACATACAGACGGCTCCTCAGGTCAGATAAAGCAGTGAGATCACATAAATTTTCAAATGAAACAGGGGGCGTTAGAGGGAGACGGTATACGCTAAACCAGCCTCGGACAAAAATCGAATAATTGTTATAGTGGATTAATACTTGTTATTTAGTGCTCACACCGAATAGGGAAACTCCTAAAGCGACCCTGGCCACATGGTAGAAAAATCGGGAGAAAATGAAACTTGACCCGGTACGTCCCCTTAAACGGCTCAAATTAAAATGTATAATAAACGATTTTCGGGATTGCATGGTCCCGGAACAGTAAGGTCTATAAACCACATAAACGGTTACTCCGGTTAGATAAAGCGACACACAAACTTTCAAATGAAACAAGGGAAGTTTGAGGGTGTCGGTTTACGATAAACCATCTTTAGGCGAAAATCGGATAGTGTTGTATAGTTGATAAATACTTGTTATTTAGGGCTGACATCGAATAGGGATACTCTTGAAGAGAACGTGGCCACATGGTGGCAAAATCAAGAGAAAATGAAACGTGACACAGTACGACCTCTCAAATGGCTAAAATTAAAGTGTATAATACATGGTTTTCGGATTTCAGACCCTGGATTAATAATGTCCATAAATCACATAGACAACTCCTCTGGTCAGATAAAGCAGGGACACAAAATTTCAAATGAGACAGGGGACGTTTGAGAGTGCCGACATACGATAAAGTAGCAACGTGGGAAAATCGGATAGTTGTGTACGTTGGATTAATACTTGGTTTTTAGTGTTGAGTTGCTGACATTGAATATGGAAACTTTTGAAGTAGCCGTGGCCGCGTGGTAGAAAAATCTAGAGAAAATGAAACGTGATTTAGTAGGACCTGTCAAACGGCCCAGATTAAAGTGTACAATACATGGTTTTTAGGATTTTAGGGTCCCGGAACAGTAAGGTCCATAAATCACACATACGGCTCCTCTGTTCAAATAAAGCAGCAACACAATTTTTCGAATAAAACATGGGACGTTTGAGGGTGTCGGTATACGATAAACTAGCCTCCAACGAAAATCAGATAATCATGAACAATGCATTGATACTTGTTACTTAGTGCTGGCATCGAATATGGAAACTCCTAAAGCGACTCTGGCCGCGTGGTATTATTGTCGGGAGAAAATAAAACGTGACCTGATACGACCTCTCAAACCGCTCAAATTAATATTTATAATACACAGTTTTCAGGATTCCTGGGTCCTGAAATAGTAAGGTCCATAATTCACATATACGGCTACTCGGGTCAGATAAAGCAGCCACATAATTTTTCAAATAAAACACGTTACGTTTGAGGGTACCGGTATACGATATACCAGCCTCGGGTGAAAATCGGATAATCGTGAACAATGGATTAATAGTTTTTATTTAGTGCTGACATGGAATATGGCAACTTCTGAAGCGACCCTGGCCGAGTGGTACCAAAATCGGGAGAAAATGAAATGTGACCCAGTACGACCTCTCAAGCGACTTAAATTAAAGTGTATAATACAAGGTTTTTGAAATTCCAGGGTCCTGGAACAGTAAGGTTCATAAATCATACAGACCGCTCCTCGGGTCAGATAATGCGGTCACACAAATTTTCAAATGAAACAAGGGACGTTTGAGTGTGCCGGTATACGATAAACCACCATTGGGCGAAAATCGGATAAATGTGTACAATGGATTAATACTTGTCATTTAGTGCTGACATCAAATATGGAAATTTCTGAAGCGACCCTGGCCACGTGATAGCAAAATTGAGAGAAAATGAGACATGACCCGGTCTGGCTTCTCAAACGACTCAAATTAAAGTGTATAATACACGGTTTTCGGGATTTCAGGGTCCCAGAACAATAAGGTTCATAAATCACATAGACGACTCATTTGGTCAAATAAAACGGTCACACAAATTTTCAAATGAAACAGAGGACGTTTGACGATGCCGGTATATGATAAACCAGCCTCAGGCAAAAATCGGATAGTTGTGTACAATGTGTTAATAGTTGTTATTCAGTGCTGACATCGAATAGGGCAACTTCTGAAGCGACCCTTGTCGCGTGGTAGAAATATCGGGAGAAAATGAAATGTGACCCAGTACGACCTCTTAAACGGCACAAATTAAAGTGTATAATACAAGGTTTTCTGGATTCCAGGGTCCCAAAACAATAAGATCCATAAATCACACAGACGGCTCCTCCGGTCAAATAAAGTAGTCATACAAATTTTCATTTGAAAGAAGGAACGTTCATGGGTCCTGGAACAATAAGGTCCATAAATCACACTGATGGCTCCTCGAGTAAGATAAAGCAGTCACACAAACTTTCAAATTAAAGAGGGTACGTTTGAGGGTGCCGATATACAATAAACCAGCCTCGGGCGAAAATCGAATAGTTGTGTACAATGGATTAATACTTGTTATTTAGCGCTGAGTTCGAATAGGGCAACTCCTAAAGCGACGTTCGGCGCGTGGTAGAATAATCGGGAGAAAATGAAACGTGACCCAGTACAACCTCTCAAACGACTTCAATAAAAGTGTATAATACACGGTTTTTGTGATTCAAGGGTCCCGGAACTGTAAGGTCTATAAATCACACAGACAGCTGCTCGAGTTAGATAAAGTGGTTACACAAATTGTCAAATGAAACAGGGGACGTTTGAGTGTGCCGGTATACGATAAACCACCCTCGGGCGAAAATCGGTTAGATGTGTACAATGGATTAATACTTGTAATTTAGTGCTCACATCGAATAGGGAAACATCTGAAGCGACCTTTCAAACGACTTAAATTAAAGTGTATTATACACAGTTTTTGGGAATGTAGGTTCCCGTAACAATAAGGTCCATAGATCACACATACGGTTCCTCGGGCCAGATTAAGCGGTCACACAAATTTTCAAATAAAACAGGGGATTTTTGAGGGTGCCAGTATACATTTAACCAGTAGTCGTGAACACTGGATTAGTACTTGTCATTTTGCGCTGAAATCGAATAAGGTAACTCCTGAAATGACTCCGGACACGTGGTAGAAATACCGGAAGAAAAAGAAACGTGACATAGTACGACCTCTCAAATTGAAGTCTATAATACACGGTTTTTAGGATCGAGGTGGTAACACCCCCATACAACAAGGTGCCTTACCAAGACCACCCTAGCACATGGAGATTCTACCATCTCGGTAACCCGAGGTATAGTAATCAAAGGAGACCATCAAGAAACTTACTTTAAGTATAAAAGTTTGATGTGCGTACATCATACGCAAAACTGAAATGTAAAATACAATGTCTTAAACTGAAAACCAACATAAGTAAAACTGTCTCAACAAAACACAGTAGAAGACTAAGACTCTGACATGTGATGACTCCATCCCCAGCTAGATTCCGCGCGTACTCCAAAGAAATACCTGCTAATCCATTGCTCACCATCCCCGAATGGATCACCACATTTTTCAAAACATTTAAACGGGGTCAGTTACTGCATAAACAAAATAATCAATCAACACATCCAATTACACAAACACCATTCTCCAACTCCGTCCTGCCAGAATATCCATCGTAACAGATATTCCCCATCGCCAGTGGCAACCGCATCCGTACCACCTACGCCTCGCTCAACACTATATAAAGAATAACTCATACCCATTAATGTGCATATCCCCCTTGTGACGGGAACCACAAGGGGCGAATCAAGGGCGTGAAGCCACTCCCGCAAGTGACTCCACTCAGCCGAGGGTGCACCTCGCGAACCACAGACAAACAAACAACCAATCCACAACACCAATGTAATCATGCCCAATCCTAAAGTACGATAACAATAAACATGCCAATCAAACAGTCATACCATCTTATATTATTTACGCAGTCAACTGAGTAGGAAAACCCTACCAGAAACGGAATCACCAACAATCAATGCAGCGGATCAAATAGGCTCCTCTACGAAATCACCTCCTATAAACAATAATCACATAATCAGAAATCTATCACATAATACTCCCAAATCCCACAAATCACCCAATTACGGTTTAATAAATTTTAACTATTTGACATAAAAACAGTAAAAAAAACCTTACCCACAAGATGACGATCACAAAGGTGTGACGAACTCAGAAATCCGACAATCCTAGCCTTGATTTAATAGCAAAGAGAGAAGAGGATTGAACGCTGCTTGTTTTTCTTTTGTAAAAGGTTTAGGGAAAAAGAGGAAAAGTAAAAAGAATTGTCGAAATAACTTTAAATACCTCTTCACGCATTATTATCAAACCCGGCTGAAAAACCGTAAAACACGACTTACTCGATCGATTAACTAACGTACTCGATCGAGTTGGCCTACTCGATCGAGTTGCCCCTACTCGATCGAGTTGGCCTACTCGATCGAGTTGCCCCTCCTCCTCCTCGGAAGTCTCCACCACTACCGGTTGACGAATGGGAGCGCGCCTCTCTCGTGGCCTCTTGTTACCTTGTCCTCTACTCGACATACCTGTAAGAAGACAAGTATATAATCACAAACCAATTTAATTACCAAAATAGGCCACATTTTTAAGTCCATATAAGTCGGAAATTTCAATTTTGAGGTCGAAAATTACACATAAACTATGTAAAAGGCAAGGGAATTGCAATTATATAACAAAAATTGAAGATTCCAAGCAAATAAACACAATTTCTAACCTATTTAATGCAAATAATCAACCCGGATTTATGAACCCTAATTCCCAAATTTTCGAAATTAGGCCTTTAATTCATCAATTAGAAGGTTAATAAGCAAAAAAATAGCAATTATATATAAGCAATGGAAGATTCTAGGCAATAAACACAAGATTTGAGCAAAAAAGTCCAAATTTTCGGACCAAGTAAGCAAAAAATCGGGACTTACTTGGATGAATATGAGCAATGAAACACACAAATAACCAAAAAGGAGTGATTTAATCCACTAGCAAGCAATTTAGCACAAAGTAGAACGAAGATTTGATGATGATATGAAGATTTAGGGATGAAGATATGAGAATGAATGAGAACATGAATAACGGAAAGAGACGGAATTAGCAAGAAACCTAGTAGAAGTTGAGAAAAGAAAGAAGGAAATAGTCGGTTTATTTCGTGGAACCCGGTCCAGTTTGGTTCCTCGATCGAGCCTGGCCCTACTCGATCTAGGCACCAATTTCCAAAATACCCAACTCTCGACATTTGATAATTTAATTAATATACTTGGTCCTCGATCGAGCCCTCATGCTACTCGATCGAGCATGCAATTTCCTCGATCGAGGCACCATCTTCCGTCCTTTTTCTCACAAATACGTCAACGTGCCATCTTGAAATCTGTCTTAGCTGCAAAAATACTTGGAAATAAGTTAAATTATATCCCTCGCATCACTCAAAACAATAAAATAACATAATTAAAATACGATGAACGAAATTTAAATTCCTAAATTGGAAATTATTACAATGCAAACTCCGAGCTGCCTCTCGGTAGCGCTTGTTTAAGCGGTCCCGCACGACCGTATTACCTCATCAGTAAGTGGAATCAATGACGAAGAGGTCAATGACCTCTATAACCCCAACATGAGCACCTTCAGAGTAAATTTTCAATCGTTGTCCATTTACTTTGAATGTCTCGCCTTTGTCAGTTTGTAGTGTAACTGACCCAAATTTGTTCACCTCAGCAACTATGAACGGTCCAGACCATCTGCTCCTTAGCTTACCTGGGAACAAACGCAAACGAGAATTAAATAGCAATACTTTTTCACCAACATGTAATTCTCGTTGGAAGATATGCTTGTCATGCCACTTCTTTGTTCGTTCCTTGTACACTTGAGCACTATCATAGGTATGCAGTCAAAACTCATCAAGCCCATTCAACTGCATCAATCTTCTCTCACCTGCCAGTGAGGGATCCATATTTAGCTCTTTTATGGCCCACATAGCCTTGTACTCAAGTTCCACAGGTAAATGGCAAGATTTGCCATAGACTAATCGGTAGGATGATGCTCCAATCGGGGTCTTGTATGCAGTACGGTAAGCCCATAAAGTATCATCAAGCTTCCGACTCCAATCTTTTCTGTTCTTGCTCACTACCTTCTCCAAGATTTGTATCATTTCTCTGTTAGAAACCTCCACTTGTCCACTAGTTTGAGGATGATATGCCAATCCTCTACGGTGTGTAACGCCGTATTTCTTCAACAAGGAGTTGAGATGACGTTCATTGAAATGCTTGCCTCCATCACTAATCACCGCGCGAGGCACTCAATACCGTGAAAAGATGATTTTCTGAAACAACTTAACAACAGATTTAGCATCACAAGTGGGGGTGGCAATTGCCTCCACCCATTTAGAAACATAATCTATAGCTACTAAAATATATTGATTCCCATTAGAAGTAAGGAATGGCCCTTGGTAGTCAATGCCCCAAACATCAAAAATCTCTACCTCTGAGATCCCAGTTTGAGGAGAGCATCTCGTGCCTTTGCGAATAATACATGTTCTTTGACATGAATCACAAGAACGAACAAAAGTAGTCGCATCTTTCAAGATAGCTGGCCAAAAGAAACCCGATTGCATTAATTTAGCAAAAGTCCTAGATGGACCATGATGATCACTATAAGAAGAAGAGTGACAGTGAGAGAGAATGACATGTACCTCACTCTCTGGAATACACCGTCTATAAATAGCGTCTGCGTACTCCCGGAACAAGTATGGATCATCCCAGAAATACCGCTTAACATCATGCATGAATCTCTTCTACTGTTGATAAGAGAAGTCAAGAGGAAGAATACCTCCAAACAAGTAATTAACATAGTCTGCAAATCATGGAGTGCTCGCTGCAATAGCTAGAAGATGGTCATCTGGAAAAGAATCATCAATAGGCAAAATCTCTCTTCCTGCAAATCTCAAACGAGACAAATGATCTGCAACAACATTCTCAGCACCCGACTTATTACGAATTTCTAAATAAAATTCTTGCAATAATAAAATCTATCTAATAAGTCGTGGTTTAGCTTCCTTTTTAGTTAAAAGATATTTTAATACTGCATGGTCAGTATGAACAATAACTTTAGAACCAACAAGATAAGCTCTAAATTTGTCTAAAGCATAGACAACTCTAAGAAGCTCCTTCTCCGCAGTTGTATAGTTGATCTGTGCATCATCAAGAGTCTTACTTGCATAGTAAATAGCATGCAACACCTTATCTTTTCTTTGCCCCAAAACAGCTCCAACTGCATAGTCATTGGCATTACACATAATCTCAAAAGGTAGACTCCAATCCGGAGTTCGGATAATAGGAGCTGAGATAAGAGCTTGTTTAATCATGTCAAAAGACTTAACACACTCATCAGTAAACAAAAAAGGTGTATCTTTATGAAGCAGCTGAGTTAGAGGTTGAACAATTTTTGAAAAATCCTTAATAAAGCGACGATAGAATCCTGCATGACCAAGAAAACTACGCACACTCTAAACATTAACCGGGTACGGGAGTTTCTCAATTACCTCAACCTTAACTCAATCAACTTGGATACCTTTATCTGACACCAAATGACCAAGTACCACCCCTTCAGTAACCATGAAGTGGCACTTCTTCCATTTGAGCATAAGATTGCTTTCCTCACAACGCTGCAAAACCTTACTCAAGTTTCTCAAGCAAACATCATAATCAGTACCATAAACAGTAAAATCATCTATAAATACTTCCATAATAGACTCTATGTAATCAGAAAATATGGCCATCATACAACGCTGAAAGGTAGCTGGGGCATTACATAAATCAAAAGGCATTCTCTTATAAGCAAATACATCATATGGACATGTGAAAGTAGTCTTTTCATGGTCGTCATGATGAATGGGTATCTAAAAGAAACTGAAGTAGCCATCTAGGTAACAGAAATAACTATGACATGCTAGTCTTTCTAACATCTGATCAATGTAGGGAAGTGGGAAGTGGTCTTTCTTAGTAGTTGTGTTCAACTTCCTGTAATCAATACACATCCTCCATCCTGTAATAAGTCTAGTAGCAATTAACTCATTTTTATCATTCTTTACTATTGTGGTACCTCTCCTCTTAGGTACAACTTAGACATGACTGACCCACTTAGAATCAGTTATAGAGTAAATAATGGCAGCATCAAGTAATTTATGTACCTCTTTCCTTACCACCTCCTGCATTGGAGGATTTAGTCGTCCCTGACCCTGTGCATTAGGCTTGTGGCCTTCTTTAAAGTGAATACGATGCATACAAAAGTCAGGACTAATACCTTGTAAATCATCAATGCTATACCCAATGGTCTTTTTATGAGTTTCAAAATAGTCAACAAAGCAGGAAGTTGGCCTTCAGTTAGGCTAGCATTGACAATTACTGGGTTAATTTCACAGTCATCCAAAAATTCATACTTAAGATGAGAGGGAAGGGGTTTAAGTTCAGGTTTCTTACCTCGGGAACCTTAGATGGGCTACCTAAGTTGTATACCAGTTGCTTTGGGCTTTCCTCTCCAGTTATAAAGTTCTCAATTTCATCAACTTCTTGACTCCATGAACCCATCTCAGCAGTTCAATCAGAAACAAGGGCAATCTCCAGAGGATCCCTGTTTAAACACATAGCAAGACACTCATCAATCGTAAAATCAAAAACATCAATACTATGACAAATTTCTTCTATCATGGGATGTTTCAAAGCTTTTTCTAAGTTGAAAACAATAGTATTATCCCCCACAGCTAAAGTCAGTCTCCCTCTCCTAACATTTATAACCGTCCCTGCTGTGTGAAGGAATGGTCTACCCAAGATGATAGGAATTTGGTTGCCCTCAGCCAAATCTAAGATAACAAAATCAACGGGAATGAAGAATTTACCAACTCGAACTGGAACATCCTCCAATACACCCAATGGGTGCTTAATAGATCGATCAGTCATCTGCAAAGTCATATTAGTAACAGTCATTTGACCCATATTTAATTTCTTACAAATGGAATAAGGCATGACACTAACGCTAGCTCCTAAATCATAAAGAGCTTTACTAATAGCAAGATGACCGATATGACAAGGAATAGAAAAACTCCCTGGATCCTTTAGCTTAGGTGGTGAATTAGTTTGCAACACGGCACTGCATTTTTGAGTAAAAGCTATTGTTTCCACTTCATCAAAGGACCCCTTCTTGTCAATATTTCTTTCATAAACTTCATATAAACCGGCACTTGAGTGATCAACTCAGTAAAAGGAACACTTACTTGCAAGTTCTTTACTACCTCCATAAACCTTCCAAACTGCTTGTCCAGTTTAGATTTTTGTTGACGATGCGGAAAAGGTAGTGCAATAGTAATGGGCTCGGCTTCCTTTGCCTTAGAATCAATTTTTGAAACGCCGTCATTAACCAGAGGGGTGCCTTGATCGAGCCTGGGTATCACTCGATCGAGCACAGAGGTTCCTCGATCGACCTATGGCTACTCGATTGAGGATCCTTAGCAGATCCGTCTTTTTTGTTTTTCTCACTTTTATTCTCATCTCGTGTTTCAGTTTCGTCGACTTCTTTTTCATCGTCACTTAGCTCCAAATTGCCCAATCCCTTAGAATGCATATAGGGTACCTCATCTTCATTAGTGGGCAATTGTTCTTCATTACTTGGCAATTTCGGATTTTGATATGTGGTACCGCTCCTCAATTGAATGACATTAGCTTGGTCATGAGCTCGCTTATCTTGAGGAGGAAGATTTCCAGGCTGTTTTGAATAATTATGAACTGCCATCTGAGCCACTTGGGTATCCAACATCTTATTATGCACAATCAGCTCAGAAATCTGAGACGTCTACTTTTGTTGCATTGACAAAGTTTGTTGTACGAGAGCTTTCAACTCTGCCATATCATTACCTGGGGCTTGTTGAGGAGGTTGTTGATATTGATTATTAAACTGCTGACCTCCTTGATTTTGCCTTTGATATCCTCCTTGTGGTTGATTACCACAATTTTGAGGAACAACATATGAAGTTTTCTGTGGTTGTTGTGGCTGTGGATTTTGCACATTCTGACTAGATCATTGAAGGAAAGGATGTTCCTTCATTCTTTCTTTGTAAAAATTAGAGAAAGATGTATCTTGCCTGAAGGATTGATAAGCATTAACCTACTCCAATGTGCTCAAACACTCAACTGCACCATGACCATCCATACCACATCGCGCACAAGACTCCTTCCGTTGACTCATAACATGAACCATCTATTTATTACCCAAAGATTGGGTAGTCTTCATCTCAGGGATTTGGGCAGAAAGAGCCTCTAGCTGTGCCGCAATACCGCTATCTCCCCCACTTTTACGGACACTTCCCCTAGGATTTCCTGGGTAGAAATCTGACCAATCAACTTCCACGCGCCATCAGAAGTAGTATTGTCCTGAAACCTCCCATTAGCTGAAGAATCTAACAAAGCACGATGATCATCATATAACCCATTATAAAACTGGTTGCAAAGGAACCACTTTTCAAAACCATGATGGGGAACCGAACGCACTAATCTTTTGAAGTGAACCCATGCTTCATTCAAATCTTCTGTGGCTGTCTGTTTAAAGCTGGTAATCTGATTTCTCAATACATTTGTCTTCTGTGGTGGAAAGTACCTCTTATAGAAAGTAAGAGCTAGAGTATTCCAGTTAGCAATGCTCATCTTTACTTGATTTACCTCGTAATGCATCATTTCTGCATTAAAACATAAAATAGCGGTAGTATCGAAATTTCACTAATAAAGGCATATAAATGACATAATAGGCACGGAAACGATATCAAAAACAATATGAAAGGAGTTATAAAAGTGTATATAAAAGTGATACATCAGTATCCAACAACTCAAATATCTGAGGTATTATAGAGGGTCCTAGAAAAATAAGGTCCATAAATCACATAGACGACTCCTTGGGTTATATAAAGAGGGAAAGTAAATTTTGAAATAAGACAGGACGTTTGAGGGCGCCGGTATGCGATAAACCAGCCTGAGGCGATAATCGGATAGTTGTAAACAATGGATTAATACTTGTTATTTAGTGCTGACATCGAATAAGGCAACTCCTGAAACGTGACCTAGTACAACCTCTCAAACGGCTCAAATTAAAGTGTATAATACATGGACGGCTCCTAGGGTCAGATAAAGCGGTCACACAAATTTTCAAATGAAACAGGGACGTTTGAGGGTAGATCTGGCAAAATCAACCCGACCCAACCCAAAAAGGCTGACCCGAGACTTGAAATGAACCCGAACTGCCGCACTAGAATGAAACTTGAAGGCCGAATTGAATCGACCCGACCTGGAATGACCTGATCTGAAACCTCTCAACTCGAAAATGACCCGACCCAAACGAACCAAAAATGTGACAAACCCGAGGTGACCCAAACCAAATTTGTCTTTCCCGGACCCGACCTACTGACCCGTTTTGCCAGGTCTACTGCCCGGGTGGTAGAAAATGTAACACTCCCATATACCAAGGTGTCTTACCAAGGACCACCCTAGAATATAAAGGCGCTACCATCTTGATTTTCCGAGGTTAGTATATATCAAAAGTAACCATTCAGAAACATTTATTAAAGTATAACGTTTAGCGATTACAACGTCTCAAAGAATACCAAAACGAAAGTGTATAAATCTCAATACATTAAAATCCAAAACATCTAAACTCGTAACAACGAAAGCTAGACTCAAAGTGATGACACCCCATCATCGTCCCCGTAGCTCATCACCTGTCACAATCTAATCACCATCCCCGAATGGATCACCACAGTTTTACAAAACAACAACGGGGTCAGTTCACCGAATAATCAAGATAAACAATATACAAGGAACAACCACGACAACAACTATACAACCATCCCCCAATTCCAATCATGCGTCATATCCAACTTTACACTTAAGTGTGTAGTCCTGCTGCAACAGATAATCCACACCACCAGTGGGGGACCGCATCCTTGCCCACCTAAGCCCCGCTCATCGCAACGAGCAACAACCCATGTCCATTTATGTGCAAATCCCCCTTTGTGATGGGAACCACAATAATGGGCGAATGAAGGGCGTGAAGCGATTCCCAAAAATGACTCCACTCAGCCGAGGACGTACCTCACCAATATAGCCAATCCACCATAACTCCAAAAATCAAGAAAGACAAGCCAAATGATACTAATCATGCCAACAATCATAATCATCTTAAATCAATTAAAGAGACAACTGAGTAGAGAAACCCTAGCTTTTCGCTATTCCATGTAAGTGCATCCAACAAACAAGCCACGTAAGACTCCGTGATGAATCCTACAAGTAGCAATCATATCCTATTACTAGACTATTCAAGATCTATTGAAAGATAACAACGAAGCACCAGTCACCTTGAGACGCATACCGATGCCGGTAACGGCGGCAACCCGACTCGATGGCATCAAGCATAAACCATCTCCCTCCTTGAGTTAGTGTCAAGGCCATGTTAGAGTATAGGGTGATAAGAGAGAATTAGGAGAGAGAGATATTAAGGTTAGAAAGAGAAAGGAACCGTCGAAGAAATAAATTGGGTTTACGATTCCGCGTTCTATAATAACACGTTAACTGACGTGGTACTCGGTCGAGTATAGACATACTTGGCCGAGTAAGCCCTACTCGGTCGAGTATCCAAGCTACTCGGCCTAGTGACCCAAACTAGGTCGAGTAACAAGTAACGTTGGTCTACTAACCTCTCCTGTATCCCTTGCTAAGGCTCTCATTTGGTCAAAAGGTCAGTTAACTGGTCCTTAAATATGGCGGGTATTACAGAAAAATCGGGAGAAAAAGAAACGTGACCAAGTACGACCACAAACAACTCAAATTAAAGTGTATAATACACGGTTTTCGGGATTCTATGGTCCCGAAACAGTAAGTTCTATTAATAAAAAAGACTGCTCCTCAGGTCCGGTAAAGTGGTCACACATATTTTAAATGAAACAGGGGACGTTTTAGGGTGCCGATATACGATAAACCAGTCTCGGGCGAAAATCGGAGGGTTGGGTACATTGGATTAATACTTGTTATTTAGTACTAACATCGAATAAGGAAACTCCTGAAGCGACCCTAGACGCGTGGTAGAAAAATCGGGAGAAAATGAAATGTGACCCTGTACGACCTCTCAAACGGCTAAAATTAAAATGTATAATACACGATTTTCGAGATTCCAGGGTCCCGGAACAATAAGGTCCGTAAATCATACATACGGCTCCTCTTGTCAGATAAAGCGGTCATACAAATTTTTAATGAAACACGGGACTTTTGACGGTGCCGGTATACGATAAACCACACTCGGGCAAAAATCAGATAATTGTGTACAGTAGATTAATACTCCCTCCTATTCACTATATTCTTCCCCTTTCTTTTTTGCACAAGGAATAAGAAACTAATTTTGGACCACACAAAACATACTACCCCACATGTAATTTAATTTGGACCACACAAATCAACCCAACAAAAGAAATAGGGAAGAAAACCCGAATAATCCGAATAAGGAAATAGGGAAGAAAATGGTGAATAGGAGGGAGTACTTGTTATTTAATGCTGACCTCGAAGAGAGAAACTTCTGAAGTGACCCTTGTCGCGTGGTAGAAAAATCGGGAGAAAATGAAACGTGGCCATGTACGACCTATTAAACGACTCGAATTAAAGTTGTATAATACACGATTTTCGAGATTCCAACGTCCCAGAACAACTAGGTCCAAAACTCACATAAACGGCTCCTCGGCTTAGATTAAGCGGCTACCGAAATTTTTATGTAAAGCAGATTATGGTTGAGGGTGCAAGTATACTTTAAACCAGCGTTGGATGAAAATCAAATAGTCATGAACTGTGGATTAATACTTGTTATTTGGCCTTGAGATCAAATATAGCAACTCTTAAAACAACCCTGGGCGCGTGGTAGAAAAAACGGAAGAAAATGAAACTTGACCTAGTATGACCTATCAAACGGCTTCAGTTGAAGTAGAGGTATAATACACGTTTTTTTGGCATCGATGTTCCCAGAACAATAAGGCTCATAAATCACACGTACGGCTCCTCGGGTTAGATAAAGAAGTCAAACAAATTTTCAAATAAAACAGGGGACGTTTGACGGTGCCAGTATACAATAATCCAGCCTCGGGCGAAAATCAGATAGTTGTAATTAGTGGATTAAAACTTGTTATTTAGTGCTGACATCGAATATGGCAACTTCTGAAGCAACTCTGGCCGCGTGGTAGAAAAATCTGGAGAAAATAAAACGTGACCCAGTACGACCTCTCAACCGGCTCAAATTAAAGTGTATAATACACGGTTTTCGGGATTACAGAGTCCCGAAACAGTAAGGTTCATAAATCACATAGACGGCTCCTTGGGTCAGATAAAGCGGTCACACAAATTTGTAAATAAAACAGGGGACCTTTGAGGGTGCTGGTATACGATAAACCACCCTCGGGCGAAAATTGGATAGTTGTCTACTATGGATTATTACTTGTTATTTAGTGCTGACATCGAATAGGGAAATTCCAGAAGCGATCCTGGCCGCATGGTAAAAAAATTGGGAGAAAATGAAACGTGACCCGGTAGGACCTCTCAAATGGCTCAAGTTGAAGTGTATAATACACGGTTTTCGGGTTTCCAAAGTCCTGGAATAGTAAGGTCCATAAATCACACAGACGACTCCTCGGACCCGATAAAGCGGTCACACAAATTTTTAAATAAAACATGGGACTTTCGAGGGTGAAGGTATACGATAAACCAGGCTCTGGCGAAAATCGGATAGTTGTAAATTTCGAAATAGAACATGGGACGTTTGAGGGTGCCGTATGCGATAAACCAATTGGATAGTTGTAAACATTTGATTAATACTTGTTATTTAGTGCTGACATCGAATAGGGCAACTCCTGAAGCGACCCTGGCCGTGTGGTAGAAAAATCGGGAGAAAATGAAAGTGACTCGGTACGACCTCTCAAACGGTTCAAATTAAATTGTATAATACACGGTTTTGTGAATTCTAGGGTCCTGGAACAATAAGGTCCACAAATCACAAACGACTCCTCGGGTCAAATTAAGCGGCCACACAGATTTTTAAATAAAACAGAGGATGTTTGAGGTACATATATACGTTAAACCAGCCTCATGCTAAAATCGGATAGTTGTGAACAGTGGATTAATACTAGTTATTTTGCGCTGAGATCGAATAGGGCAAGTGTAGCTCCTTGTCTTATAAGTAGGCTAGCTACACCTTTCTCTTTCTACAATGTGGGAGACGGACAAGTGATTCTTCACACAACCTGACACGAAATATTTATTATTTCAAAATGATTATTATCCATAAATAATTAGATATTAGTTGATCCGAAATAACCTGACCCGATCTTGCAGAAACTGCTACAAAACCTAAAATTGACCTGCCTAAACCGTCCAACCCCAAAACAATCTGGTTAACCCGTTTACGAGGTTTCGGTCCTATGTACGATAAATTAGCAGTAATTCTCCTATAGGACCGTCCTATAACATAGGACTGACCCAAAAGAAGAGAAGCTCAAAGAAAACAATTAAGTTTATTTGTATTTTAAGTTTATTTTAACGACTCAACATTTTATGATGAAAACTAACATATCTAAATATACAACTTATCAATATAAAACTTTAGGTTATCAAAATAAAATAATTTTTTATAAGTTTATTAATTATTTTTTTTGGGCTTTTAGTTATTGGACTAGTCTTATAAATAAAGTGGTCTTACACAACAATTTGTGATAAATTAGACAATAATAATGTGAGAGTGGTCAGTGGGCTCCATCAATTAAGTCGCTAATAATTGTGTCAATAGTCAACTTAACAATCTTATGAAACTAATTATTCTCCAATGCACAAAAACAGATTTGCTATCATGGTGCATGCAAGATATTTCGTGCCTAGTATATATTGCTCAAACTCCTATGTTAATAATGTTACAATTGCAAAAGGTAGTGTAATTTTTCTACGTAAAAATAACACGATGTTATAATTACCTATATTAGAACAAGCTAATGGGTTTTCTATTCAATATTCTTTAGTCAAATTTTGTTTTTTTTTTTGTCATCCTAAAATGAAACTATTACGGAAATGACTTATTTCGTATTCATTCAAACAATTCTTGTAAGTAGTTATGAAGTTAAGAAAGGAAGTAACATATTCATGAGACGAAAACTTATAAGATCTGCATAGCCGAATAGACACCGGTCAATCAATTTTTTTTCCTATCGTTGATGTTTGTAGTATTCTGAACATGTATTGAGTTAATTATTTTTATTAGGAAGTTATTTTAAACACGGTGTATTCAATTTGAAATTGACAAATATTTTTTCATGGTTCCTAAGGTAAACAAAGGTTCTTAAGTGTACTCCCTCGTATTAATTCAACTAATTTTTTTTATTCTTATTTTTATTTCTATTTTTTTTAAAGAAGAGTATCTTATTTAATCAATAATCGCAAAGAATAATTGAGACGAACGAGAGGAATTATTTCATATTATCCACCACATAGAAAAATTAAATAATTTCTCAAGAAGCAAAATCACTCATTAGAAAAATATTAAGTGTTTTAATGTTATTTATTACAAGAAGATCCTAAATGATTTAGTAATTAAGTACCACACTAGAAGAATAAATAGTCTCCAAGACGGTTACATCCGTCTTAACACTAAAATGGGCTAAATATCATCTAATTTGTGCATATAAGACAAATTTGTTATTTTTCCATATAAATTCTGCTTTTGTTTTATCAAGGTTTGTTCTTTGCGGCTAAAAAAAGCTGAACTGAACTAAACCGAATGAAACTGAACAGAACTGAAGTAAGAGTTAATTTGTGAAAAAGTGAGCTCAACTAACTAAAGCTAAACTGAAAAGAGTTAAACTGAACTGAAATAAGCTTAAATCAAGTTCCAAAAAACATGACCCAATACTTCATAAACCATGTTAAGTTTAAAACGAATATATTCGTCTTAAATATTTGGGCTAAAAGAAAGGGAGAGGGGATGAAGCACTCCGTACATGTTATGGGCCATCAAACATAGTCCTCATATGCCTTGCATGCCAAGCAACACTCACTTGCCTTCTCTAATCTCTTTTCCTTTGTCTCTCTTTAATTTCTTCTCTCTTTCATTTTGTAAAACTTTCACTCCTAAAATTAAACATGCATGTCTAAAGAATCATGATCACCATTTCCAGCTCAAATCCCATGTGAGTTCTTAACTCTCTTTTCCCCCTATCTTTTTATATATCTTTTTCCTTTAGTTTTCCTCTTAAATCCCCTATTTTCCTTCAAAAAAATCTCAAAACTTTGATTTTGGGAAAAAAAATCCATTTTTACCTTTTAAAATTCTAAACAACTGAATTTCATGTCTTTACAAATACTCCCTCTATCTCGGTCATTTATTTACCTTTTCCATTTTGAAGTGTTTCGATCAATTATTTATCGATCTTTCTATTTTTTGAATGCCTTTGATGAGCAATTTGATTATCTACACTCAGTTTGGTCCACGTGTCATCTAAATAATTGTCCCTTATTCTTTTTTTGGTTTTTGTGTCAAAACCAAAGGTAAATAAATGACTGAGACGGAGGGAGGAAATCACTTTATTTGCTACTATATGTTCTAGGTATCTTTATTTTTCTACTAATTTAATTGTCTAAACAAGAATTTTTAGTTTTAAATGAAGAATAGCAAAATTGCATGAGTGAAAAACAAATCATTCTTATAATGTTGGAACTAAAATAAGAAGTTATTAGTCCCCTCCCTTTAATTTTAATTTGCTTAAATGCAATAATTGTGAAGCTTTAATCAAGAAAAGGAAAACCCTTTTAAAGTTTAAATATTTTTTTAGCTCAACCGTTTTGATCTAAAGCTTGAGAAAATACTTATTTGAGGAATTAGAGGACCTTTTATTGTTTTAGTATTGGACAGCCGGTGGCGCCCATATTGGTGCCACTCTCTCACATACATTCTTAAGTGAAAGAGTCTCACTCACCTCATGTGAGAGAGTGGCGCCCGAATTGAGTGCCACCGATGACGCCCTTTCATTTTCCTTTAATACTCTACTACTCCCTATGTGACCCTCTTTCAAAAGATCAAATATTTATCTAACATAGTTTTTTTTTTCTTTTTTTTTTTTAGGTAAGAAAATTAGATTGATCATCTTGAGTAGGACCAACCTATCTCATCCTTTCGAATGAGCGAGGTAAGTTGAAGCCACCGGTTTATAAACCACATCGAAAGAGTTGAACATGAATGTCCAATAGAAGCCATAAAATAAACAACCTTATTGGCTTCACGAAAACAACATAGTGTTATATAGTAACTCTTATGTGCTATGTTAACGATTGAAGATGTTGTAGCCTATTGATTAAGAAGGATGTATAATGAATAATAAGTCTCAAATTTAAATTCCGTAACTCGCTTAAATTTTTGATTGTAATGTTGTTTTAACATGGTATCTAAGCTTTGGACAAATTTATTTATTATTAACCATCATAAAACTGTTTTCCAATTTTACAATATAGTTACTTTACTACATAACCCTTTTCATATACTCCCCACGGTTATTTGTTTATCATTGATTTTGGCACAAAGATTAAGCAAAGGGGAACCATTTATGGTGATTGTTAGTGGATGACAAGTGGATCTTAATAGATTTGTTTGATCAAATTATTCATGAAAAATCTTCCAAATATAAAAAGTGCTTAAACAAATGAATGAGACACCTTAAAATAAAATAGGTAAACAAATGAGTGTAAGAACGGAATATTAACGTAATATCCATCTCCTAGATATTTTTAATATTTTTTGTTGAATTTTTAATGAATTTTTCATAACATATTTTTTTCAATTGCTAAAGGCGGTGTCTTTCTCAAATGAGTGTGAGGTGGTGTGTTTATAGCTCAATTCTACCGTGACTGTCAGTTTCTTCCTTCCCCCTTTTTTCTCCTCTACACCCTTTATAGTCTTCCTTATCCCTAAGGTTTTTTTCTTCCTCTTTCTCTCTCTTTTTGCTCCACCCCTCTATCTCTAAACATTTATTTTCTTGACAAAATTAAGTGGGTTTTTTTGTTTTTTCTCATATGGGTTTCTCTTACTTTCCTTAAATTCTTCCATTTTTCTTAAACAAATTTCCCTTGTTTATTTACTTGTTTTTATCCATATATATGCATGAAAAAAAGTTTTATTAATTTCACTTGAATTTATTAGGAAAACCAAGGAAAATCAAGAAATGATGATTGTTGTTGATGGAGGGGGAGTGTCATTTGAAGTATAACAAAAGCAAAGGTCATTGTTATTATAATAAGATATCATATAATTCAACAAAAAAGGTGTTATTAAGCTAATTAAGAAGTGATTAGCTTAATCAACTTGGAGAAATGAATACTAATAGTAGTACAAGTGATCTCATAGACATGAAACTTGAAGAACACCAACTTTGTGGATCCAAGCACTGCCCTGGATGTGGCCATAAACTTGAAGGATCGAAACCGGTATGTATTTAATTTCTTTAACTAAATTAAATAAATAAAAAATCCATTTTTTAAGAGAAATAAGGTCTCTTTACTCTAAAAGGACCAGAATTCGAACCACTGATCAACTATCTTAGTTATCTCCTTTTAAACCACTAGGCTAAAACAGTATAAAATATGTCTATATAGAACAAAGTTACAAAGAAAAAGAGAATTCAAACCTGTGACTTAGTGTTCAGATATCTAAGAAGATTTTGTAAGTAAAAAATTATGGAATATGAAGCATGGGGATTAATGAATCATGATGTAGAATGATTTAGAATCATGGGTTGTTATTTTACTTGTCTACTTCCTTTTTCTAATTACCATTTTTGGGGTTTTTTTTAGGTTTTCATATAAAATAATCATTATTTTAAGTGGTTAATTAATTAATAATTAATTGAATACTACTTTTGGAGCAGGATTGGGTAGGTCTACCAGCTGGTGTCAAATTTGACCCAACAGACCAAGAGTTGATTGAACATCTTGAGGCAAAAGTGGAAGCAAAATCCTTCAAATCACATCCTTTAATTGATGAATTCATCCCTACTATTCAAGGTGAAGATGGCATTTGTTACACTCATCCTGAAAAACTCCCAGGTAATAATAATAATAATAATAAATCATGCATATTAATATATCATTTTATATTAGTAATAATGTTAATTCATGATCTAATTTAAACAATAAATTTTAAATTAAAATTTTACGGTTTTTTTCACCCGAATTTCCAATTTTTTTATTCCATAATAAGGCGTAAAATTGAGTCCGACCTAATTTTCAATTTTTTGTTCTAATCCGGTATAAGGAGACATTAAATGCATCGTAAGGAGGGGAGGGTGATTCGAATCTGACCTAATATTTCATGATCATGATGTAGTCAATTTATGATAATAAGGTTACTTGAACCCATTCTTTCCGTTTTCACTAGCCTAAAACACCTTACTTCCTTGCTTAACTAAAAAAGGTTGTTGTTTATCCCTTTCTACAAGTCATAACTAAAAAACACACTAACTATCTCCATAATCACAAGTTTTCTTCATGTATTTTTCCTCTCATTTTCTTCCCAATTAGTTTGTTATGACTTTGAGTGGATATATATAATGGTTAATTTGGTGCACCTAAGTCAATCTAACTTCCAATTTTATTTCCTTTTTTATATTTTCTCATATCTTATTTATTTCTTAATATATGTTTTGATTACATTAGGAGTAACAAGAGATGGATTGAGTAGACATTTCTTCCATAGACCATCTAAGGCCTACACAACCGGTACGAGAAAAAGGAGAAAAATCCAGACAGAATGTGACCTCCAAGGTGGTGAAACCCGGTGGCACAAAACGGGTAAAACAAGACCGGTAATGGTAAATGGAAAACAAAAGGGGTGCAAGAAAATACTAGTGTTATACACAAACTTTGGGAAAAATCGAAAACCTGAAAAAACTAATTGGGTTATGCATCAATATCACCTTGGACAACATGAAGAAGAGAGGGAAGGTGAACTTGTGGTGTCCAAAATATTCTATCAAACACAACCAAGGCAATGCAATTGGACCGACCGTGGTGTAACTATAGGAGATCATCAAGGGAGTAATGAGGCTAGTGGAAGAAGGGAAAGTGGAAGTGGAAGTAGTACACTTGCTAATAAGGAAATAATCATCAACAATAATACTAGAGATGATCATGTTATGTCTATCACTGCGGCAGGCGTTGGTGTTGGTGTTGGTGTTGGTGGTTCGATTTCTAGTTATGCAACCATGGATATGCAACAACATTTTAAGGGTGTTGAACAATTTGGATTTGTGCCATTTAGAAAAGGGTTTGATGAGGTAATAATTTTTACTTGCCATCTCTTGAATAAAATTTTAATATATGAATTTTAATCTCTTTTCATGAATAATTAAATAAGTATAAAATGTCAATTAGTCTAGTTAATAAAGTAACTGATGGAGCGGTGATAACTAATAAGTAAATTTAAAACACGTCAACATGAAAACAGTCCCGTAATTTTTTATTTCTAATTATCAAAGATACCAACATATTTTTTTTGAAAGAATTAAGCTACAATATCTTTATTATTTTTTAATTTAAATCCATAACTACACAATTTTTTAGGGTTTACTATACCATTTATTGAACCATATAGGACCATTTTCTTTAATGATTTAACACTGCTAAATTTCCAAACTTTTTAAATTATTGGCATTTTCGATTTTGGGTGTAATAAGTTCTTTAGATGAAAATTGGGGAAAGAATAAAATAAGGAGCAGTAAAATGTAAAAGGGGTAAAGTTCTATTGTTGCTTTGTTCCTTTGTCTCCCCTTCCTCGTTGTCTTACTTTTCATTTAGTTACTTAAGTGCTTGGTCTGCATGCATAACATGAATAATCTTTTATTTAAATAAGCTTCATAATCAAAGTAACATAACTAAAAACTTTTTAACTTTAATTACTAACTAACTAAAAAAGGTTAAAATGAATATAATTGGTCTAACATACTTAGTACAAAGCTACAAAACGAATAAAGGAAGCAAAACAAGTGACAAGAAGTACACATTAATCTCATAAAGACTAGCTCTAATTGAAGTATGACTAGTTAAAGAACAATTAACTTTTGCCTTGTTTAATTCGAATTTCTCGTTTTTTTCAAACGGTGAACGTCAATTGATGCCGTCTTTGGTGTGAACTGGGTAATTACGAGTATACACGATAACCTACGAATTTTGTCCACTAGGTATGTATGTCACCTTTCCTTTTTAGGGCCACAATATATGAATTCAAAAAAAAAAAATATAATCTCAAGTTAAATTGCTTTACAAAGATTTGAATACTTATTATTTGCCCTTGTTTGATTTGATTCAGTTGGCCAGACTAGGAGAAGCTTCAACAACAACGAGAGAGTCGACAATCACACCAGCCACCGGAGCTGACCATGACCAAACACCACATCGTCATCATCATCATCAGCAACAACAACAACAACAGCAGCAACAACAACAACTATATCATCATCAACAACAACAACAACAACAACAACAACAACAACAGCAGCAACAACAACAACATCATCATAATCATCCTAATGTTCATCACACCATGGTTGCTCCCATCGAACAACATCATACAATTACATCAACTTCATACCACAATATAAGTACACCACAACATCCCATCTCTCAAATTATCTCACCACCCCCGCTTCATCATGCATCCCTCATTCTCGACGATGATCCCTTCCATGTCTCTAGAATCATGCTCCAAAATGAAGCTTTTCAGGTAACCTTCCCATACTATAAATTTCATTTACATACATACGTTCAAGAATGTGTGTGTGTGTGTAATTCCTCCTCATAATTTTATTCACGCATATTATTGCATGGACGCTACACATATTTACGTACGTGCATGAACCATGAGAGTATGAGACTGTAGGAATGTTTTTACTTGTGCATGTTACCCTATTTATGCAACCGTTTGCAAATTCAAATCATATTTAAATCACAATGCAACCCATCAAAATCAATGTAAAAATGAACGTAACCCGTCAAAATCAATGTAAAACATAAACGTTACCTATAGCAAAAATTACTTATACAGACATACAGTTATACTCTGTTTATTCATTTCATTTCCATAAATTTTTAAAAAAGAAAAACGTATGAAAATGAAATGAAGGTAAAGTGCGCCAATACGGTGATTATTCTTTCGATATCGCTTGAATTTCTTAATAAGACAGAATAGTATGATATGGCCTATAATTTAGAATGAAGTAGCTAGGAAACTTCACTTTTTGGATACTAAACATGAGAACGAGACAAAGAAGAAACTAGTAATATTTAGATGGTACAAGTGTTGTCTCAAGTCATTGAAATTGTAGCATACATATATGCATTAGAAGTATTGCTATCAAATAGTAGTACTTTCTTTATCACATGATGTGGACTTCTTTTCAAAAAATTTGAGCCATAGCATGATAATTTGCGTATCCTGTGGATTGTGGTCCTTAAGTAAAGGTAATTTAGAAGATATGGACTAGTTTTTAAAAGAAATTGTGGGCCAATTTGTTATTTATCTAGTTACCTTCTTGTGCAACTCGTAGAAATCTCATATCTCATACTACGTATATAAATACCTATATGTAGGGGTGTAGTAAAATTTTGGACTAGCAAAATTTATTCTTATAGTCTAGTGTCTTTGCAAAATTAAAGCTGTACTATTAGAGATTTTCAGGTAGTAAAAATTTATAATTATTAATCATTTTAGGATAAATCAATTCTTTTGTTTTTTTCTGCTTCTGATATGAGCAAGTTAAGGGTATTTTTTATTGTGTACAATATACATAATAATCCACAATAGTTACAAATAATTTATGATAATAATAAATGATTGTTTAAGTTATTGTATGTACGGTTGTTTACATTGTTTATATACATGATCTCGTATTTGGGAATTGTGTATTCTTATTGTGTATGCGCCTTCTAGGGGTGCTAACGAGCCGAGTCGAGCCCGAGCTTGGCCTTGCTCGGCTTGTGCTCAAGAACCAAAACTCGATCTCGAGCCGATCTCGAGCTTACCCGAGCTTGTAAAAAGTGTGCTCGCTATCAAGCTTGCGAGCTTTAAGACGAGCTCGAGCCAAACTCGAGCTCAAATCGAGCCTATATATAATGGTTAAGTTTTTTATTTTTTTTTTGCGTCCGATATTTTGAATAACAAGGCTTGAAGGTTAAATGTAAAATATTTGGCAAATCGGTGAGCCATTTGATAAATGTGATACAAAGATATAATCAAGATAAAATATTTTTATAAAATATGAGCAATATCTTATATAATCACACAAGTTCGAGCCGCTCAGGAGCTTTTCGAGCCGAGCTAGCGTTTGATCGGCTTGAGTCGTTAAGCTCTCGAGTCGAGCCCGAGCTCGAGCCAATCTCGCACGAGCCGAGCTTTTACCGAGCTTTGATCGAGCCGATCTCGAGTTGCTCACGACCTATCTCGTCTCATTAACACCCCTAGCGCCTTCTATTGTGATATGAGAAAGGATAGTGAAACATGTTCAAACAATAACAAAACATCAAGTCCAACTATGCTCTACTTGTTAAAAGACAATCTCAACTAAGCTTGAGTTGATACGTACTCCCTAAATCTCAATAATTAGTTCCTACATATCTTAAATTTTTAATACACCCTTACGCAATTGCGGAGCCAGAATTTTAGACCAGCGGGATGAAATGGTTATACTATAAGGCAACCTCGAAAAAAACTTTCGAAATTTTTAAATGTCAGCGGGGGCAGCGGGGGCGGGCGCCCCTGCTAACCCCCCTCGCTCCACCACTGGGGGGGGGGGGGGGTTGTCTAGCAAAGGCTCCCGCCTCCGCTGACGTTTGAAAATTTCGGAGTTTTTAGTTAAATTTCCGAAACTTTTGGAGGTCCCCTTATAATATTACCCTTACACCTCCGTTCTTGATGGAGGTGGACCCAAAATCGGCCCGGGGTATAGGTTATAGAGGCGGGGTGAGGACGGGTCAAGGGGCGGTAGGGATGTCAGCGGGGCGGGTATAAGCGGGTACCGCCCCGCACCCGCCCTAGTTGGGGCGGGTATGGGTATAGCTTTCGCGAGTGATGAGGCGGGTACAGGTACAAAAATTCCACCCGCCATGGGTGGTGGGGCGGGGTTGGATTTTACGTCATACCCACCAAATACCCGCCTACCAACCAATTATTTGAAATATATATATATTATTATGACTTTCGATAATGTTATTTACTAATTTGATTGAAAATCTTAAACTAAGATTATAAATATGAAAATTTACGGAAATTCATAGTGATTAAATCGCATTTTAATTTTAAAAGTATAGACAAAAATTATGATATAGGTGGTTGGTGGTAAGCGGGGCGGGTACGGGTCTAGATTTTCGTTTGGTGGGGCGGATACGGGTATGGAAACTTGTACCCGCCATGGGTGGTGGGGCGGGTATGGGTGTGGGAATTGCTTGGTAGGTACGGGTACAGGGGAGCTTATATCCACCACCACCCCGCCCCAATAACATCCCTAAGGGGCGGGTCATAGGTCGGGTATAATGTGCTGGACCAGGGCACGACGTGCGCGTGGTGGGGGACATGTCAAGTCGGGACTGACATAGGCCAACTAGGCCGGCCAAAAAAAGGCCAAGCTGGCGGGCCAGGCGCGGGTGGGTTGAGCTTGCCTTAAGCTTTGACGACCACCCCTAGTCACAATTGTCCAATTTTAAATCCTAGTTCCGCCTCAATTACTAGTTGAAGATCCTACTTATTCCATGCATGAAAATCACATGTATATAGAGTCTCTTAATTTGTTACTTAAAAAAGTAGGTTCCTATTTATAAATGAGTGGTAACTTTCAGTATCCCATTAATATTGGGACAAAATGATTAGTAAAAATTTGTAATGATACGAATGACATGGTTTTAAAATTTTCATTTGTTTATTGATTGAGTAGCAACAACGACAGACAGAAGAACAACAACATCATAAAATGGAAGGAAGGTCTGCAGCGGGTTTGGAGGAAATCATCATGAGTTGTACACCATCACTTGCCGCTGCTCCGGATGCCAAGGATGTAAGTTTTACCTTTTTGACCCTGAATTCTATGTTACTACTACTACCTTTATTGTTTTATTTGGTAGGTCATCATATTTGCATAAAATAATCATATTTCATTAGGGTGTAAAAGAAAGAATTTAGCACACTAATGATACCTGATAAAATTGACCCGATCTGAATGACCTTATTCAAATTATCCGACCTGATATCCGAACTGTGAATCGAGTTTGACCGGTAATTTGATTTGACCCAGCCGAATACGACTCATCAACCCAGAATGTTTATTGTTGAACACTAATCATTATCTCTAAATAAATAGATAGCAATTGACTCAACCTATGCAACCTGATCTGACCCGAATCATTGCAAAACCGAAATCGACTCGACCTTGAACTGAACTAACCCGCACTCGACCCGATTAACCTGTTTGCTAGATCTACTAATAGATCAACACGGAAGGAATTGATCTAACTTAATGCTATGTTTGGGAACCTTGATTTGGAATTGAATTCCGGAATTGAAATATTTCAAGTGTTTGGGAACCCCTAGAATTTGGAATTGGAATTGACTCAATTCCTTATCAATTCCAAGGTAGTTAAAATTTGGGGTTCTCAAATACTTACCATATACTAGTCATTTCAATTCCATGACTTCTTACGTTTTATTTTGTGACGCAAATTTCGTCACAATATTTTTATTTATGATATTTTTTCCGATCGCAAATATTTTTCGAGACAATATTTAATTTTTTCAAATATAAAACATCCAACGGTCTTGTCCCACACCCGTCTCGCCCAAATTCAATTCCAATTCCAATTCCGCGTGTTTCCCAAACGTAATTTTGGAATTGGATTTGGAATTGAATTCAAACATTTCAATTTCTACAATTGAAATCATGGAAATGAAATCAATTTCGTATTTCCAAACACTACCTAATCTTAATTATTTCTCAACTCATATAGATAAACGTATAAGTGTTAATTAGAATTCGAATGTAGAGCTTTAACTTGTAGCATGCACTTCTTGATCCTAAACTGAATAGAATGTTGCAAATGGAAAGAAATTTATTAGACTCAAGAGTGATTATATGGTAGTTAGTACTCACCAAATAGAAAAATGAAAGAAAGTTTAAATGCAAGCACATCGGCTGGTCTTTTGTAAGTCGGTTTTATGTATACTAATGCATAAAATTATTGTGTAAAACAAATATGTTAACGTGAAAATGACTTATACTTGTAAATGCTAAGAAATACTACGTAATTACTAAAAGAACTTGTTTTATAATACAATACTTGTGTAAAGTAGTATTACACAAGAATTTGTGATTTCGAGTATATATTACTAGTAAACAAACAGTATTATATGCATGGAAATTAGGATAATAATACACGAGTGTGAATTTTTTGGTGAATAGTAATAATACTTTTTTTTGGTAAATTTCGAGCTTAAATTAAAAACCGAGTTTACAAACGATAACACGAGTCAAGGAGCTAGGTGGGAGAAAAAATATAGGGAGTGGTATGTATGTAAGAAAGAGGGTAAACAAGATTAAAAGTTGCAAAGTATGTAAATCTCTTGTATGTCTGTACCATTTTCGTAGCTTAGGAATAAAGAGCTAAGTTTTGATACAAACCTTTTTTCCTTTTTCTCTTTATCTCTTTTTCTCTTTTCATATGATATGCGATATTCTCCTATGTTGTACGTACATTATTGTGTACACAATGAAATTAAATTAAACTTAATTGAATACTCCTTAATTAATTATAACTCTAGGACTCTCATTCTAGCATAGTTTTAGTTCACTAAATAGTAAATACTAAATTAGCATAAATCTTGTGTAGCATATCATGAGTAAGTTCGACTCATAGTAAGTTAGAAATTCGCCATATTATTACGAGAACGTTTTGTCAAAGATTTGATATACTACAATTCAATATATTTTACGTTAAGAACTTGATTTACGAGAACATTTATACAATTCAATATATAATGCTCTTATTGTATAATTCTTCTCATTATTCAAGGTGTATGATAACATGATATACAATTCCATATATTTTACGTTAAGAACTTGATTTACACTTATATGCTTTTTCCTATAGTTGCTGATAAATTAATGACTTTTGTCTTTACATTTATCACCCAAAATACAACCATTTTAAAACATACGACATATATTCCCTAAATCCTGATTATTTATTTATCTTTTCTTTTTAGTTCTTTGTGAGAATTTAATTAAAGGTAAATAAGTGATTTAAACGGAGGGAATATACTACGTTGCATGTAATTAATTGATGATGTAGTAGTGTCTCTTTGGCCATAGTAATTATGATTAATTTACTATTGACTTGTTCAAAACCCTAACCCTAGCATAATTTTAGGAATCTACTAGGATTTATCAATTTCTTTTTATTTTAATAGTTTTTGTGATTTTTCTTCATGCAGGAGTCTACCATCACAAACCCACAAGAAGCAGAATGGATAAAAAGCCTGAAATATTCAACATTTTGGCATGAATCTGACCACTCGGATCATCATGGATAGAAGCAAAAGAAAAAGGCAAAAAGAAAACAAGAAAAAAAAAAAAGGAAAACGAAAAAATGAAAACAAAAAATTACAGTAAATTTCATTTAAATTATCAGCAAAGTACACACATACATATATATAAATATATAATACTCCGTATAGACTATAGTATCTATGGTTTTGGTAGTGTATTTATATTATCTTTTCAATTTTATTTTATTTTCATTCTATATACAATTTTTCTTATTTCTTGAATATATTTCTTTAACAAATTGTCATTTAAGACGAGACCATTCATCTTAAGCGTAAGACAGATTAAATATCATCCTACTTATATATATATATAAGAATCCGTCTCAAGAGAGAATTACCGTCTTTCTTTTAATAGCTCAGTAACTTAACTAACTATGCAAGTGTTGCCCATGTTGTATAGAAAGATAAAGGAGAGAAAAAGAGGAACCTTGGCTCCTTTCTGAAGAAAAAGAAGAAAATAAAGGCTGCTGTATGTGTTTACTGACAAAATAGAAGGTGAACCCCCAAAGACCCAAAAGCATGTAGATGTGGTTTAGCATTGAAATCATCACTTGTATGATTACTAAATCATCTTTTATGGGGGGGTCTGTTTAGGATATTATGTTAGAATATAATCCAAAATTATTTGTTAAGTTAATTTCGGAAAATGTATAAGGTATTCTTGAGATTTGATATTTTGTCCGAAATATCCGATTTTTTCTATCTGAAAAATATTAAGAGGTCATAACTTGTGATTATGAGTTCAGAAAGTAACAATTTTCTTTTCAACTCGATCATTTTTCTGAGAACTACGATTTGAAAAAAGAAAAGAAAAATTATCGTATTTGGATCTCGTGGCTAGGAGTTTTTGTATGTCAATTTTTTTTTTACCGAACAAACTTTGAGTAACCATATCTCTAAGTCACGAGTTCCAAACTCGACAAATTCCTTTTCAAGTCGTAGTTCTCGTAAAGATGATCGATTTGAAAACAAAAATCGTCACCCTGAGCAAGTAAACACGAGTTATGACCTCTTAAAGTTTTCCGGTTAAAAAAAATGGGTGTTTCATGCAAAATATGATATCTCAGAGGTACCGCGTGAATTTTTCGAATTAGTTTCCTACTTTCTAGTTAGTGGTTAGTATTAGAGCAGGTAATGTGTCGGCTCGTCGTGCCCATCCCAAAACATGGCACGGCCAGGGCACGGATAATCAGGCAGTTGTGTCGTGCCGTGCCAGGCCCGAGTTCCCATACGCCACCATGGCCCGCCCCTGGCCGGCCAACCATAGGTTCGGGCCGTGCCTGACCCGTGGGAAGGGTCATGCCCGACTAGTGGGCTGGCACAGTTTTTTATAAAAATAATTTAAAAAAGTTTTGATTTCTAAATAATAAATATATGTAATTATTGAAATTTATATTTAATTAATTTATTTAATAAGTTGGATTATTTTTAGTTTACTTTTATTTTTTGGTTGAGTTATAGTTATAATATTTATTATAAATAATTACTAAATGGATATATGAGATGAAAAAAGAATTTCAATTAAATAAATAAGAAATGATATTAAAAAAATACCTCAATCTTTTATTAAAAAAATGATGGAACGATGTTTGCAAGTAATATATTATTCTAATATAACTAATAATTAAGAAACAAAAATACAAAATACAATTTATTGTAATATACCATCGAACTATGCATTTGACTCGGTGCTTGTTTGGTCGGATTAATTTTTCATTTTCATGATCGACCTCGTTTTGCTTTCGATCCTTAGCATCCATCCAATCCTTTTAGCACACCAACATTAGGAGGGTATTGGAACTTAGACTAATTCATTTTTCATCCAAAACCCTTTTTGTGCCACTAAAAGCACCTTCTGATGCAATGGAATATAGATATTTGAACACTCACGAAGTGTAACTCCTTCATTCATTAGGAAGCCTTTAGCAAGGCCTTCCTAGCAAATGGGAGGGTTACATATCTCGGTTTCCAGAGAAAATGAGTATAAGACAACAATTAAGAAAGACAATTATTATAATTAAGTTTAAGTGTTAAAGGAAATATAATTACAAATCTCAAAACTTCAAAACCAAATACCAAAGTTATACAAAGCAAACTACTAATGTAATACTACGGTTTTCTATGTCTATGGGTACTCTATCGAGTGGGCCTTACTCTGTCGAGTAAGGGTGTTTTACATTTTAAAATAGTTTCTGACCTGTAGGGTACTCGATCGAGTAGCCTTGGTACTCGATCGAGTAGGCGGCACTCGATCGAGTACGTCAGTTACTCGATCGAGTAGCTCGGTTAACAGGTAATGTTTTGTCGGGTTTTGTTAATAATGCGAATAGGTATATAAAGCTTTCCGTCATCAACACTAAATACTTTTATCAAACCTAATTACTTCAAAAGAGATTTCAACCTACGTACTTCCCATCTTTCGCATTATTGACAAATCCCGGAGCTTGAGAGGTCGGAATTCATCATCCTTTACATTTTTGTGATCCTTGCGTCGAGGTAAGATCTACGTACCGATTTTATAGTATTTTATTAAGTTTGTTTAAACCCTAATTTGGGGGTTTGGGGGTTTTGTTGTCTTTTATGATTGTTAGTAATTGTATGATCATATGTTAGGAGGAGGATTTGTAGAAGAAGAGTTTTGATAACAGCTGTTGAGACCGTCTGATTGTATTGCATTCCAGGTAGGGTTTCCCTACTCAGTATTAGTCCCATAATGTGTTGGTGGTGATTTGTGATGGTTGATTGTTATCATACGAGTATTGTGACGGTTGTTGGTTTTGATTGCTGTTTAGTAGTTGTGATTGTTTGTATCTGTCTGTGTTCTTCGGGGTGCGTCCCTGGCTGAGTGGAGTCACTTACGGGAGTGGCTTCACGCCCATTATTCGCCTTCTGTGGAACCCGCCACAGAAGAGATGTGCACATTAATGGATTTGGGTTTATCGCTCGACGGAGATGAGCGGGGATTAGGTGGGAACGGCTGCGGTCCCCCACTGGCGGCGAGGAGTGACCTGTTGTGATGGGCACTCTGGCAGGGCTACAGACTTTAGTGTTTAGTCAGTATTGTGGAGTTGGTGATGGAGTTCGGAGTATATCTGTGACGATTGAGCTGTGCTGTGTGTTGTTTGTTGAGTTATGTAAATTGTGTGATTAGTCTTGACCCGTTTATTGTTTTAAAAATCGTGGTGATCCATTCGGGAGTGGTGAGCGATTATTGAGCGGTATGATATGACGCGTATGGGATAGCCGGGATGAGTCATCACGTGGCGCTTAGAAGTCTTCCGCCGTGTCGACGATGTTTTATAGCTTTGATAGTTTTAGCGATGAGAGACCGTCTGAGAATCTTGTATTTCAGTTTAACAGTTTTGGTTTTGATCATGTAATCACTTTAAGCTATATTGTTATTTAAATTATGTTTCGTTATTGTCATTTGATTATCATTGCCTCGGGTAACCGAGATGGTAGTACTTCCATGCCTTAAGTGGTCCTGGTAAGGCACTTGGAGTATGGGGGTGTTACAAAATGGTATCAGAGCGACGATCCTGAAACCTGTAACCAATGAACCTAATGAATATAGGGAGTCAAATTAAAATGAACCCGGGGTAAAAGTTGTAGGAGCTAATGCAAAGGCTTGGGAGACGTCCTAAAGTCGCGAACTAGCCCTACAATTTTGAACCGGTCACATGGGATATGAGTCGGGATCGTTATGTGTTTATCTTGTTAATTGTGTATCTATATAGTAATGTGTGGTATGAATCAGTGGATGTATGATTTTGGTGGAATGAGGAATGTGGTAAATGATAAAGTGTTGTGAATAGGCAAGTTGCATGATATTTGGTTTACAGTGATGTTGGGAATTGTTGGAAAAGTACATGAGAAAATGAATGATGTGGTGGAAAAAGGGAAGTAGATAATATGATAATATGTGATGGGTAATGATGTCGCAGGATGAATGGTTTATAATGTGTCTATACTAGTAACATGTTATTAGGAGGTGTGATAAGATTATGCATAGTATGTTTGCGTAAAGTTATATATTAACTTCATATACTTGCATACTGTTATATCATATGCACTTGTTAGATGAAGAATGTGGTTGAAATGGATAAATTGATTGGAAAAGATGGAGTGTCAATTGCATGAGAATATGAATTTTGTGAATATGAATATGCTTAGATGACGAAGTGGATTTGTAATATTGTTGCGTTAGTAACATGGAAATAGGATTTGTAGTGTATGAGTATGTTTTGCGTTACGAAAAGTTATAAAATTAAAGCATGCGGTTAGTACATGATTAATAAGTTAAATAATATATATGCATGATGGATGTTGTTGCTTGACTTTTGAAGATAGTAACATGTGATTAGCAATACCGGTTTTATGAGTATTGAGTTGTTTTTGTCTACCTTGTTGTTGTTTAAGTCGTTTGGAAGTAAAATCAAGTAGTTGTGTTTTCGATTATAGAGAAGTTGTCTTTAAACTGTTATAACTTGAGATGCATAAATGATTTTAATGTGATTCCAATTGGAGGTGATATATTGTTCTTTTACGATTCTAACGATAGGTCACACGCCCAAAACGACCAAGAAACGAGTGAGTTATGATCGTTTTATGAAAACTGGACAGTGCTGAGAAATGCGTAGGGTACTCGATCGAGTGGCCCTCACTCGATCGAGTGCACCTTGGTACTCGATCGAGTACCCCTTACTCGATCGAGTAGCCCTGGTAATTTTTATATACGTGTTACTTACTTTCACCTACTCGATCGAGTAGGCTATTCACTCGATCGAGTGGCCTGTACTCGATCTAGTGACCCCTATTGTGGATCATATGCTTATCTTTTGACTTCGTTGCATAATATGTTTAATTCAAAGGCGTTCTTTTGCTTCCTTATGCATTGCTTTACGTGTGTGTCGATCTTGATGCGTAAGTTACCCAACCTTATGATGTAAGGAGTGACATCTGTGGTGAGTATGAGTTCAGAGGGGAGGACATGAGTATATGTGGTTGTGATAGATAGTGGGAAAAGAAAAGGAAGATCGTTATGGCTTAATTGAGACATAGAGCATGTTTTCTGAGATGAGATGAGATGAGTGATATGATTGTGTGTTGATTAACGTAAAAGTAAGTGAATATGGGCAAGGGATGATGTGAGTCTAAGGAACGTGAGAATGAAAGGATTGAGAGTAAGGATGTGGATAGTGGCAACTTGAGATGTGTAAAGAATTATGGAGGGAGATGGTTAGGAGTCGTGTGGGTTAAGAATATACATAGTGAAAGTTCGTTTTAAAGGGGTTGAGAAGAGTGGTATATAGTGAACTTTGTAGAGACATGTCGCGAGGTGGATTTGTAGACAGTGAGTGAGTTTGGGAGATTTGGTTTATTAAGAGGTGAAACTATTGTGGGATTTCCTTGGGCAATTAACGGTATGAAAGGAATTTTAATTTCTAGAGATGTACAAAGGAGATACAATTTTCGAACAGTAAACGTTGATTCTATGGATGGATTAGTGGCAAGGGTGATTGATGGCATAATAAGAGAATATTTATGGTAAGAAAGAGTAAGATGATATCGATATGAAATAATTAGATGTGAGTTTTGGAGCAATAAGAAAGTAACCGGAACACTAAAGAGTTAGGTAGAAGTGATAAGGAGTTGAATGGTTAATTGATTTTGTCGAGTGTAAAAGAAAAGAATGAGGGGAATAAAACTAGGAAAATGTTGACCGGAGTTATGTGATAAAGAGGTAAGGAGTCGTCGAGATGTGTGATACCAATCATGAGGATGTTAGTTAATGGTTATATAGGAGTTTCGGGACAACATGATTAGTCTTGAGTTTTGAGGAATTAAGGAAAGTAAGAAGTTGGTAGAATATCTGCATGATATGAGATTTTGGTGGAGAGTTAGATGATGATACAATTAAGGATAGTATTGGGAAGAATGTTGAGGTAATTTTGTTGATAGATTTGATGTTCGTTATTTGGGATGTTAACCAAAGATAGGAAAGAAATCGTGATGTTTAGAGATGAGTGTAAGAGGCTTGATGCCCGGGTAGTGGTAGTGTTATGGTTTGTGACTAGTGGTTAAGGGTGATGGTATATTAGAAAGGTAGCAATTCTAAAGAGGTTGATTTTGCAGAGACCAGATTGATATGTATGGTTGTGAGAGAGTATAAGATGTAGTTATATGAGGCAGTTGTTAGTAGTTGAGTCTTAATAGTATGGTTACATTTGGCAGGGGGTGATGGATATGCGAATGGGAGAACATGTTATGAGGGGCTTACGAGTTAAGCTCGAGTGAGAGGTAACCTTTATCAGGTGATAACTTACGTGATCAGGATTGACTGGTTGGATGTGATTATGGGTCTATGTTATATATAAATGTTCGTGAGAGGTTCTGACCTCACAAGAAGTGGTATGGTGTGATAATTATAAAGTTGTTATCTGAATGTTCTGTAATACATGCTGGATACGATAACGTAATGGAATGATGTTTAAAAAGGTAATGATTTGACTGCTTTGGCATGGCTAGTTATGCTTGTATATATTCATGATATATTTTATTCCGTGAAAAGGTATGGATGGTATGCATGAGATTCTTGTCTGTTATTCCGTATGATATATGGTGTTGTGACCTAGTAAAGCAGTCTTGAGTAACTTTTTCTTGTCCGAGATGTTATATTGAGTCAGTGTTTATGGGATTGTATGTGGTTGTGATGTCTATCCATGTGGTGGTTTTGCCTCGGGTGGTGGTCCGGGCACGGTACTTCGTGTTGTGATACGGGTGTTTTCGCACTGCGGTGCGGCTGTTGGTGGCGGTGTTGCGATGCCGTCACCGGTTGTGGTGGAGTAGGTGGGGTGATTATGATACGAGTTTTCGAAAGTACATACCAGCTATACATAGATTGTTATTTTGTTTGCTGTTGTTCCTTGTGAGTTTCGGTTGGACATGTAGACTGTTGTTTTGTTTATTGATGTTTCTTACCAGTTTCAGCTTGGGTGTGAGGGTAGAGTATGATATGGAAGGGAGTTGTGTATGTTTTTGCTGCCAGCATGGTATAACGATATTCTGTTGATGGGACACAGTGTGAGTGGTTGTTACAGTAATTTTGATCTTGTTTTAAGACGAGGCATTGGTAGACATAGTAATGGCAAGTGAATAGTGGAACATGTGTCGTAATGATCTGAAAACTGCAGGTGGTTCATAATCTTTCGTTGGCACAATTAGTGTAGGGTGTTGGGAATTAGTGTCATGTTAAGTTTTGTATGAGTTTTGCGGTAATGAAAGAAAAGAACTTGAGAATCTAGTGTGAGTGTATGTAATAATTGTGGACCGTGAGTTATGAGTATGGAAATGGTGCACGTATAGAGGATTATGTCGTTTTGGCGGTAATAGGGAACAAGTGAAGTTTTTGGTTAAGCTAAGGATTTTGTGGTATAGGTTAGGTGATGTGACGGGTGAAGTGAAGTATGAGTGTTGTTTAAGTAAGAGAGCCTTAGATATATGCATGGCGAGTGTGTAGATTTTAGGTGGTTATCTTTGACATGCGGTGATGATGAGGATAATGAGAAGATATAGCTAGGATTTAGTATTAGTGAGTTACGAGGACGTAACATTTATCTTAAGAGAAGTAGGATGCGATAAAAGAGATTTTGGTGGGTGTGCATATGGTAATATATTTGGAAGTTTGAGTCTTGATGTCGAATAAAAGATTGATTCGTGTTGTGGTTGATTTTGTTAAAGGTCATGGTCGTGCTTGTAGTAGTGTGATGCTTCGGAGTGTGAGAATATTTTTTATAGTGCTAACAGTTGGATGATGATGTATATAAGTTCTATAGTGTTGACAGTTGGAGGATGAGGTTATGAGTGTGAGTAAACTTCGAGGACGAAGTTCCTTTTAAGGGTGGTAGAATGTAACATTCCGTTTGATGTCTATGAGTGTCTTGATATTGAATTTGCTAGTGGATGATATAGTACGGAGCTAGCAGCGTTTGTGGACGGTAGTTGGTAGTGTATGGAGTTAGTGTCGAGAGAGATATAATGGAGTTGACACGATATCGTGAGCCATGTTGTGGAGGTAGGAATAGTTGGTGGAGTTGGTGTTACGAGTTCATGTTTGGTAGGTTGGAGTTTTGTTTTGAGTTCTTAGTTGCGTTGTTGTGTCTTGACCGAGTTAGTATGTTTGTTTGTTTTTAAGTATGGGTTGAACTTCGGGGACGAAGTTCCTTTTAAGGAGAGAAGACTGTAATACTACGGTTTTCTATGTCTATGGGTACTCTATCAAGTGGGCCTTACTCTGTCGAGTAAGGGTGTTTTGCATTTTAAAATAGTTTCTGACCTGTAGGGTACTCGATCGAGTAGCCTTGGTACTCGATCGAGTAGGCGGCACTCGATCGAGTACGTCAGTTACTCGATCGAGTAGCTCGGTTTACGAGTAATGTTTTGTCGAGTTTTGTTAATAATGCGAATAGGTATATAAGCTTTTCGTCATCAACACTAAACACTTTTATCAAACCTAATTACTTCAAAAGAGATTTCAACCTACGTACTTCGCATCTTTCGCATTATTGACAAATCCCGGAGCTTGAGAGGTCGGAATTCATCATCCTTTACATTCTTGTGATCATTGCGTCGAGGGTAAGATCTACGTACCGATTTTCTAGTATTTTATTAAGTTTGTACCCTAATTTGGGGGTTTGGGGGTTTTGTTGTCTTTTATGATTGTTAGTAATTGTATGATCATATGTTAGGAGGAGGATTCGTAGAAGAGGAGTTTTGATAACAGCTGTTGAGACCGTCTGATTGTATTGCATTACAGGTAGGGTTTCCCTACTCAGTATTAGTCCCATAATGTGTTGGTGATGATTAGTGATTGTTGATTGTTATCATACGAGTATTGTGACGGTTGTTGGTTTTGATTGCTGTTTAGTAGTTGTGATTGTTTGTATCTGTCTGTGTTCTTCGGAGTGCGTCTCTGGCTGAGTGGAGTCACTTGCGGGAGTGGCTTCACGCCCATTATTCGCCTTCTGTGGAACCCGCCACAGAAGGGATGTGCACATTAATGGATTTGGGTTTATCGCTCGACGGAGATGAGCGGGGATTAGGTGGGAACGGCTGCGGTCCCCCACTGGCGGCGAGGAGTGACCTGTTGCGATGGGCACTCTGGCAGGGCTACACACTTTAGTGTGTAGTCAGTATTGTGGAGTTGGTGATGGAGTTCGGAGTATATCTGTGACGATTGAGCTGTGTTGTGTGTTGTTTGTTGTGTTATGTAAATTGTGTGATTAGTACTGATCCCGTTTATTGTTTTAAAAACTGTGGTGATCCATTCGGGGGTGGTGAGCAGTTATTGAGCAGGTATGATATGACGCATATGGGATAGCTGGGATGAATCATCACGTGGCAGTTAGAAGTCTTCCGCTGTGTTAGACGATGTTTTATAGCTTTGATAGTTTTAGCAGTAGACCGTCTGAGAATCTTGTATTTCAGTTTAACAGTTTTGGTTTTGATCATGTAATCACTTTAAGCTATATTGTTATTTAAATTATGTTTTGTTATTGTCATTTGATTATCATTGTCTCGGGTAACCGAGATGGTAGTACTTCCATGCCTTAAGTGGTCCTGGTAAGGCACTTGGAGTATGGGGGTGTTACAACTAAGGCTAGGCGATGACTCTCTAGGTGAAAGACCGCTCCGAGCCTCCAACCCGCCAACATGAAAAACAACATAACCCGTTAATCAAATGCTCCCACATGACCGGAAATATCATATGGTTCACCACAGATTTTGAAAACATTTAAAGATCAAGCTGAATAATACAAGTTTTCACAATATGGTACGAGTATATGAAAATGAAATGCAAGGATGAATACATGAACCACAAGTCTCCTCGAAGCCCGACTCCAACTCCACTCACACGGTGACGGCATCGCCACACCGCCACCACCCCCGACCGTAGCCTGAATAGGTATCCGCATCCCAACACAGTATATTGAGCCCCCGGCTCACGACCCAAACTCCTGCCAGATTCGCATCGCAACACGAATTCCTCCTTCTCAAGTCATTAACGTGCACGTCCTCCTTGAAGTGGAAAACTTCAAGGAGCGACCCGCACGTAGGACGGTCTCCCGAACCGCCATACGTCTCCTCAACGCCATAACACAAACACAACTCCACCAACATCCACCAATATTCTCCAACATCCACAAGTAACACAATATGTAAACAATATGTCAAGTATATCACTTTTCACATGTATAATGATTAGCAAGTATGCCACTTTCACATGTATACCGAATGCCAAGTATGCCATGACTTCATTTACCAACAATGGTCATAATCCTTTAAGATAAGACTGCCAATTTTCATGTTATAATACAATTCTAACAATTACTATGAAATAATGACAACAAAGACATGTGTAAACATTCATATTATCAAAACCGAGCAGGAAAACCCTACCTCTTAGCAAATTGTCCAAAAACAAGCACAACACTAGAAGTCCTACTCTATGAAGTCTTCTCATACAAGTAATTAAGAAATTCCTATCATAAACATGTCTTACAACAATAATATATATAATCCCTTATTACACAAGTTCCCAATTAAAACACCCAAAGACAAAATCCCCAATTTCCCCCAAATTCTAGGGTTTGGTCAACAATTAAATGAAAGATAAGTATGAATAATAACCTACAAACAGAAATAAACATGAAAGGGTCAAACTTGGTGCACAAATCCTCCAAATCCAAGGTTAGTCTTCTTGCTAGGGTTTTGGGAAGGTTCTAGAGAGTTTTCAGAGGTTTATGTTTGTTTAAGAGAGAGAAAATTACTGTTCACGGGTATAAATAGCACCATGGAACCAAAATCCGTATTTCTGAGTTTGAACTAGGTCACTCAGTCGAGTGCTCGGAAGCACTGGTCAAGTGCACCATCCACTCAGCCGAGTGCCACCTAAACAGGATTTGGGTTAAATCCAGAAGGCACTCGATCACTAGTGCTCTGTGGAGTGAATGCCACTCGGTCGAGTACTCCGTTGTACTCGGCCGAGTACAATACTAAAAACCTGGGGTATTACAACCTTCCCCCCGTAAAATGAACTTCAACCTGAAATTCACACCCGACCTCCACAAACACCTCTAACACCACTCTTTATGACAAAACAACGTCCCAACCGAAAGATCTCTAGAACACATGAGTCTCACATGCGTAACAAGTTAGTTAACAAAGGACAACCAGTGACCATCGTAACCAACAAAATAACTACAAAGGTTGAGTAGACTCGTTTAAATAAAGGAACTTGCACTTTGCGCACACGCTCTACCCTTCTAAAACCAAGGTTACGACCTTGTAACCGAACTCATACCTGATCAAAGAGATGAGGATATCGTTCCTTCATGGGTTCCTCGACTTTCTATGTTGCCTCTTCTACATGATGGTTGGACCAAAACACTTTCACCAACGCGTTTCCCCATGCCTTGTATTTCCCACTTTACGGTCTAAGATCTCTTTAAGAGCCTCCATATAGGTCAAAGCATCATCCAGCTCGATCGTCTCCGCTTTAAGAACACGGGTAGGATCGCTCAAGTACTTTCTCAATTGAGACACGTGAAACACATTATGCACACATCAAGAGCCGGTGGAAGTTCCAAACGGTAACGGTAGGCCACTTTCCCAACCCTATCCAAGATCTCATACGGACCAATAAACTTTTGGCTTAACTTACCTTTCTCCCAAACCGCATCAGAGCATACACCAAACACCCAATCACGTCCTTGCATTGAAAAAACCTTAAGCAACACTTTATCCCCAACCGAAAAATCTATGTCACTCCTCAAATCGACATAACTTTTTTGCCTATCTTGTGCCACTCTCATCTTTTTCCGAATAACATGTACTTGACCAACCATGTCTTGGATCATTTGAGGTCCCAACATTACGGCTTCGGTATTATTATCCCAACATATCGGACTTCGGCATTTCCTACCATATAGAGCCTCAAAAGGAGTCATCCCGATATTTACATGGTAACTGTTGTTGTACGAGAATTCAATCAAGTCTGGCCTTTCCTCCCATGTACCACCAAATTTCATGACACAAACCCTTAACTTATCTTGAAGGGTTTGAATGGTTCGCTTAGTTTGACCATCTGTTGGCAGATGAAATGCTCTACTCACCTTCAATTGAGTACCCAAAGAGTCTTGCAATTCTTTCCAAAATCTAGATATGAACCTAGAATCACGATCCGACACTATATCCTTAGGTATTCCATGCAATTTCACGACATTCTGCCGGTATGCATTGACTAATTCTACCTTCTTCCATGTATCCTTTATCGGTACAAAGTGAGCCGACTTGGTAAGCATATTCGATCCACAATAACCCAAACTAAACCCTTTTGAGTTCTTGGTAGTCCTACAATGAAGTCCATAGATATCGATTCCTATTTCCATTCCGGTATTTCCAATGGTTGAACTTTACCTTGAGGTATCTTATGTTCCTCTTTAACTCTTTGGCATGTCAAACACCTTGCCACGAACTCCACTACTTCCTTCTTCAATCCCGGCCACCAAAATGTCTTCTTGAGATCTTTATACAACTTGTCACCACCCGGATCCACCGAGTAAGGTGTATTATGGGCTTCATCCATAATATTCTTCTTAAGTTCATCATCATTAAGAATACACTATCTCTCATCAAACCTAAGGCTACCATCCGAATATAACTCGAACCTTGATGTCTCATTCCTTTCCAAAGCTTCCTCAGACTCTTGGATCTTAGGGTCGTTTGCTTGTTTCGCCCGAATTTCATCATACAACTCTGGCTCTATGGTCAAGTCACTAATGGCCTTTCCTTTTCGGATCACATGGATGTTCATCTTCTCCATTCTTCCTTCAACCTCATCATTGACAAAGCGGTACACAAAAAATGTATCGATTTTCTACTCAAAGCATCGGCTACAACATTAGCCTTCCCTTCATATATGGTACACGATCTCCATGTCATAATCCCCTATTAGCACAATCCACCTTCTTTGCCTCATGTTCAACTCCTTTTGAGTATAGATGTATTTCAAATTTTTGTGATCGAAGAACACTTTGAAAGTTTTCCCATAAAGATATTGTCTCCAAATCTTTAAGGCAAACACCATGGCACCAAACTCTAAATCGTGAGTCGGATAGTTCTTCTCATATGGTTTCAACTGTCGCGAAGCATATGCGATGACCTTGCCATTTTTTTGCATTAGCACACACTCTAATCCGTTCTTTGATGCATTAATATATAGTTCAAAGTTTTCACTTCCTTTCGGTAAATTTAAGATCAGGGTCGTGGTTAGGTGCTCCTTATTAAGGTTAGGAATGACATCTCATAACTCTCGTCCCACTTAAATCGATTCTCTTTCCTCATCAACGAAGTCAAAGGCCTAGCTATCGTAGACAAATCCTTGACAAATCTCCTATAGTAGCCGGCGAAGCCAAGAAAACTTTTTATTTCTACAACATTCTTTAGTGGCTCCCACTTAGACACCACTTCGATCTTACTGATAGGCTATCACACACTTAACAAAGATAAATACCCTAGTAACAAATGATTGTAGTAATAGGGGCCGAACACAAGGAGACGGGAGTTGCTAAACAAGTTGTCACGGAGTGAATTCTATCAAGGTCGATAATCGTATGATTGTTTGGTTTGGTTGGTAAACTTGTAATAAAATAATGTAAAAACAATAATGATAAAAGAGTCTAGGGGAATCAGGTCACACATGCAAATATGTAAATGCTCATGTCAAACTAGGAAATTGATAATAACGATAATTGTTTAGGCTTAAAAAAACCACCTCTCGGCCTTATTGTCAACCATAGAACGGGTTCTAGCGAGCTCTCACTATTACTAGATCGGTCTACTAAAACATGCTTAGTCTAGTTCAATTTCGTGCCTCTTGAATTTTGGAAAGAATTAACAAATTTAATCTAGGATTGTGGCCAATAATCAAAGACTAACAATTCAATACAAGCATGTGACAAAAACTTTTAATCGATATTATAGCATCCTAATTCAATATTTACAAGTACTATTTATGCATGGCTCCCCTAATCCCTAGACAAAATGAACTACTCACTCATATTGAAAACTAAACTAATAACATATGATATAATAAACATGATGATAATGGAATGAAATAAGTACTAGAAATAGAATTACCTTAACAATATAAATGGAACATGAAAATGATGAACAAGATAAACCACAATAACTTGAAATATAACTTGTATCTAACTTGAAATTGCTAAAGGAATTCATTTAGAATAATAAGAAAATGCTTAAAGAAAATCTAGACTATCCTAAGAACTGAAATAAAGTGTATGGAAGTGTATGTAAGTGTGTGAAAGTGGTCGGATACAACACCCCTTATATAGGATAAGGGGATGAAACGTAAACAATTCAAAGAGGGGCAATCCCGATCAGGGACACCCCACCCCGATCGGGGTCGTGGGTTTTCTGATTTTCGTCTTAATTCCGTCTTAACTTCTTGCTTTATGGTGATGCGGAATACAATGCTTGCATATTTATGAGTCCATCTAAGGCATCTTAGGGGTCATATGGCATCCAATGCATGCTCTTAACTTGGGCTTTTACTTGGACTTCATTTCTTTACTTGTATATCAACTAAAGATGGTTTCTTCATACTCGGGATTTCTATTTTCTTCTCGAAACGCCCTTATACTTCCCGAAACACCTTTGCATGGTTAAGACTTGCTCTCATTAGCCTTGTGAACTTGGGTGATTGCTAATTTGCTGGGAAAAAACTACCAAAGACTTTAATTTCCTACAAAATGCAATGAATACGAGCAAAACACCTAAAACATGGAATTAGCTCACAAATACACTAATAGAAATGCAATAATCAAATATAGCTGAGCTAAAATAGGTTGTTAAACTATATATAAAATGGATCTATCAAACTCCCTAAGCTAAACCCTTGCTTATCCTCAAGCAAGCACACAATATAATGTATTGACAAGGACAAGGGTACGAGCAACAATCATCACATCCAAATGCAATTCCCGTCAAATAACTTTAAAGCACAATGAATCAAATCCCGAAAAAACATGGGCATAGGGAAAATTGCAATACATGGATGAGATTTACATGACGGCGTAACACAAAGGACTTCACATGGACATTTCAAATCTTGCATGATCTTATTGACATCGGACTCCTCATGGGAAAACACTCACACTCATATTATGAATAAGACAATATATATGTGAATGACACTATCTACGACTCAAGAGAATGCGCCCGTAATCTAGTATGGTAAACATTCTAAATCCCACATGACAATGCTGAACAAGAATGCACATAAAGAAGCCAAGAGAAGAGACAAAAGAGGCTAGGGCTAATGGGTATGAAGGTGGACAAACAAGTTTAGATATGTGGAGCTAAAGGTCAAGCTAACAACCATCCAAACAAGCAAAGAGTGCTCAAATAAACCCAATACCAATCTCATAACAATAACTCATTTAACCAAAGTAACATATGGCTCAAATCAAGATTTTTCGGCATAAAAATGAACTTCCCAACTCAACTCTTCATGAGGCATGGAAGCACAAATATCATCTCTTTTTCCTCTTTTTTTTCATCATCTTTTCTTTTCATCCTTCTTTTCCAATTCTTTTCTTATTCAATCTTTTCTTTCTTCATTTTTCATATCATTTTTTTCTTTCTCACTTTTCTTTTAAAACCACAATGGGATTCAGTAATTCCGTTAACAAGAAACCTCATATCAAAAATATAGATTAAGAACAACCCATGGCAAGAGCACCCAAAACTCACTAAGATGGTTTCTAGCTCAACAAGGTAGACAATTTGGTATGTAGCTAGAAACAAATACGGGGAGCATATAGTGAGAAAAGGCTCAAAATGGGTGATGCATGTGAGAAATTATAGCAACAAGGCTTCATGTGCAAACTATCATAGCATGTCTAAGAAGAAGGGACAAATAGCATACTTGTGCGTTTTGATGTAACGCACACCAAAAGGAGAAACTACACACACTTAGATGAGTCCGGGTATAGATGCACCGACCATTAGAGGCTTTACCTTTCCAAATATTTAGCTTACCAATGTCAATATCAAGTCTACTTTGTCCAAAATCCATCCATCACCCACTATGTCAAGACATCCCCATGTAAGCAAAACCCGTCAATAAGCATGATTCATTAGCCTAAAAAGCTACAATGGGAAATGCAAGGAGGAATGTCATTATGTAAAGGACAAATGGGTGGACACAACATGAAATTTTTTATGAAAATTTTAATTTTTTCAATTTTTTTTTTGAATTTTTCAAATATATGAAAGTAATAAACAAGACTACTAAATCCCTCCCCCAAGCTAGAGCAACACATTGTCCTCAATGTGTAAAACGGGTTTAAGTGCAAAAAAACCATATAGAAGGAGAAATAAAACCAACAAGGGAAGATGGGGATGACACATGCAGAAATAAAGAAAGGAAAGAAAGCATACTAAAGTGTAGAGGTCTCCCCCAAGCTAGCTTGAAAACGGGGGCAATCTTATTCATGTACCAAAGTACCTGCGAAACACAAGCTGCTACATACTAAAGCAAGCTAATTGTCTTATTGTCTTAACTATTACAACCAAATTGAAATTGCAATTGTCCAAAAAAAAAACTATAAATGGACCAGACAAGGTGATTCCTAAGAATGGGCTAACCCACCCCCACATCTCTACCAAGTATGGCATATTTATTACTCGCTGAACTTTCATACGATATTTAATGTTTGGGTATAATAAATCTCACTGTAGTTGTTCTGGCCTGCTGGTTGGAGTATCTATATGGGGAGCTAATCGCGGGTTCGACTCCTCCTAACGTAATAATTTTTTTGAATTTTTTTTTTTGCGTTCGCTTTAATCGCTCAACCGCTGAACGACTGGCAGTCTGGCACCCAAGTTGCTCTCCCGCCGACCGACCTTAATCCAAGACATAGCTTCGCTGAAACCGAGCCTACGCGGACCCATTTTGGATAATTATTTTCAAAGTAAATCCAATCCGTTAAATACTTTGTAACATAACCCCATTTTAGAAAAAAATTCTTCAGATGGGGTGTGTTTAGAAAAAAATGATCTTACTTTTGGTGCGATTGATTTTTTGCCTTGAGGTTGAGCAGAAGGACAAAAGGGTATCTTGAAGGGTGCAAACATTTTGCTCATAGGTTTACATTCAGCATTTGTACAATATTGGAGGCAATATTCTCCGAATATTACCGAATATTACGTTATTGGTTTTTGGCACAAAATCTGCACATATGGTTTTTGTTAATATTCGTTAGCACATAATTAGGAGCTCTTGACGGTAAATTAGGAATAGCAAATATCTTTGTAACCTAGCAATTATCTCTTAAGGTTGTATATATTCTCAATTGGTTGAGCAATAAAACAACAGACATTAAACTCACAATTACGTTTGTCAAATTCTATATGGTATCAGGCTAGGTTTCGAAAACATGAACCCTAAATTATGTCAGGTGATGCAATCGTAACGATTTCTTTCACGCCGCATATCACCAAACCTGTCTACGCCCTTTCCAATTCCGATCGAGTCTCAGCCAAAATTACTCATGTAGTGCTGAAAGGCTCTAATTATGCGGAATGGTCCAAGGGTTTTCGCAATGGTTTGGGGGCAAACAGGAAGCTCGGTTTTGTCGATGGCTCTCTCAAGAAGCCACCGGCTGACTCGGAGGATTTTGATGATTGGTCTACGACCAACTACACGGTGATAGCATGGATTTTTAATACGATTGATCCCACAATTCGCTCGTCAATCTCATACCGAGACACGGTTGTCGAATTATGGGATGACATTCGTAACCGCTTCTCTCGTGGTAATGGTATTGAGATTTATCATTTGGAATTGGAGATCTCCGGTTGCAAGCAGAGGGATGACGAGCCTGTCATGGAGTTCTACGATCGATTGAAGAAGCTTTGGGACGACGTCAATGACTACGACGCCCTCCCCACGTGTGACTGTTCTGGTTGCAAGTGCAATATTTCCGTCACTTTGCGCACACGTTGAGAGACAAGGCAGACTCGTCAATTCCTAATGGGTCTCCTACCGGTGTATGCGACAGTACGGTCTACTATTTTGGGTATCACTCCTTTGCCTTCCTTGGATTCCGTATATTCACGGATTATGCAGGAGGAGGAAGTCTGAGCCTTAACTTAGGATACTTCTACAGCAATGGCCTTCGCCGTTCAAGGTGGTGGACAAGGGTCTGGTGCGAAACAGGGGCGACCACGACTCAAGTGCTCTCATTGCAAGAAACCCGGTCACAATGAGCCGAATTGTTGGGAGAAGCATGGGTATCCCGAGGGTCGAGAACCACGACACAGTACTGCCTCCGGTGGACCAGCGGGTGGGTCGACTTCTGCTCACACCAATGCGGTGTTCGGTGAGCCCACGATTGATGAAAACCACATTCGTCTTCATGGTAAGCGCGCTGTCTCTTGGCTTGTTGATACAGGTGCTTCAACCCATGTGTGTGGAAATTTACATCTATTAGATGAGTGCGTTTCTATTACGCCGCTTGCAGTGGGTCTTCCAAATGGCGCTCGTTTGAAAGCTACTCATCGAGGCAATGCGAGAATTAATAAGGACCTCGTGTTATTTGATGTGCTTTATGTTCCGGATTTTACTTGCAATTTATTATCCGTCTCACAATTGCTTATTTCCCAAAAATTATGTATCCAATTCACTAATTCCATTTGTGTTATTCAGGACCCTATCTTGAAGACGAGGATTGGTGAGGGTGCTCTCGCGGATGGACTCTATCATCTGCCTATGGACATACCAAGTCGTGTTAATGCAATCGACTATGCGGGGAATGTTGCTCTTTGGCACAAACGGTTAGGTCATCCGTCTTTAAAGGCAATTGAGTGTCTTTCATCTATTAGGAATTTTAAGCTTTATTTGGATAATAATACGCATTATGACATTTGTTTTCGGGCTAAACAAACTAGGTCCGTTTTCCCTTTGAGTACCAATAAAGCCGAACATTTATTTGAGCTTTTACATTGTGATGTTTGGGGTCCGTATGATCCGCATCAATCTTGTGGGTCGCGTTATTTTCTTTTTCTTGTTGATGATTATTCTCGAAGTATGTGGGTGTTTTTAATGTAATCAAAAGATGAAGTAACTCGACTCATGAAGGAATTTTTTGCTTTAATTCACCGTCAATTTAATGCCACTGTTAAGAGAGTAAGGAGTGATAATGGGACGGAATTTAAACCTTTAATTCCTTATTTTCATGAGCATGGTATGATTTTTGAGACATCTATGGTCAAAACCCCTCAACAAAACGCTCGGGTTGAACGCAACTACCGTCATATTCTTAATGTAGCTCGTGCTTTACGATTTCAAAGTTCTTTACCGACAGATTTGTGGGGTGAATGTGTCTTAACAGCCGCGCATTTGATAAATAGGACACCAAGTCGTGTTTTACAAGGGAAAACGCCATTTGAATTTCTCTTTGGTAAACCGGCTAACTTAAATTTACTTCGTATTTTTGGATGCTTGGCTTATGCTAAAAATTTACATCCCACCGATAAATTTGATAGTCGTAGTAGGAAGTGTGTGTTCCTTGGTTATCCGTTCGGAAAGAAGGGTTGGCATCTTTTTGATCTTGAGACGGGTTCATATTTTCAGTCTCGTGATGTCAGTTTTATTGAGAGTGTTTTTCCGTTCTCGCAACAAACAGTTCCGGGTTCAATTAATGATTCTGCGGCTGATACGGAGTCCTTTATTCCTGATGATGACTCCGTTACTGGTTTTGTTGCTGGGCCTTCACAAAACAGGGGGGTGCGAGTATTTCCATTCCTGTCGAAGGGGTCGCAAGTGGCGAGAATGGCAGTGGTACTGACTTTGTTTCTATTGAGAACAGAACTGGCGAAGACAACAGTGGTCCTACAACTGATTTTGGCGATCACGGTGGTGCCAGGTCTGAAACTATTGACGTTGTAATTCCTAGTACTGAGAACGGCAATGAAAATTCGAATGAAGAAGTTCTGGGGCGTGGGAAGCGAGTCAAAATTCCAAATCAGAATCATAAACATTACGTTAGTTGGGATTGCATTAACACGTCTTTTGGAAGAGTCACCCTCCGCCAATTCCGTCTCAGGTAGTCCTTATCCTTTAACTCATTTTGTAAATTACGATAATTTTTCGCGTCCACACCGTCATTTTCTTGCAACCTTAACTCGAGATATCGAGCCCAAATTCTTTAAGGAAGCCATGGGTGATTCTCGATGGAAACATGCCATGACCGAGGAGATTCACGCCCTTGAGAAAAAAAATACTTGGACGATTAGTGATCTACCATCCGGGAAAGTTGCTATTGGGTGTATGTGGGTGTTTAAAATTAAACACAATTCTGACGGTACTGTGGAACTATTTAAAGCTCGGCTCGTAGTGCTCGGTAATCATCAAGAAGCAGGTATTGATTTTACTGAGACATTTGCTCTGACGGTTAAGATGGTCACTGTACGCACTTTTTTAGCCGTCGCCACCATTAAGAAGTGGGAACTCCATTAAATGGATGTTCATAATGCATTTCTTCACGGTGACTTGTCGGAAGAAGTATATATGCGCATGCCGCCTGGCTTTAGTAAAGGGTTCAAGGGTAAAGTTTGTCGTCTTCGCAAGTCACTATACGGCCTACGTCAAGCACCGAGGTGTTGATATGCTAAACTTGCTACAGCTTTATCTTCTTATGGTTTTATTATGAGCGCTTCCGATAATTCTTTGTTTTCTTTCCGCAAAAATGGGGTTGAAATTCATATTCTCGTTTATGTGGATGATTTAGTAATTGCTGGAAATTATGGAAATGCTATTTCTAATTTTAAGTTATATTTAAACAAATTCTTTCATATGAAAGATTTGGGAAAGTTGAAATATTTTTTGGGACTTGAGGTCGCACGTAGCTCGAAGGGTCTATTCGTTTGTCAACGGAAATATACTCTCAACTTATTATCTGAGACGGGTCTTCTTGGTTGTAAACCTGCGAGTGTTCCCATGGATGAAAAACATCAATTGGCTCTTGCTAAGGATGCTCTTCTTGAAGATGGCACAAGGTATAGGCGTTTGGTGGGTAAGCTTATTTACTTGACTCTTACTCGACCCGATATATCCTATTCGGTACATATTCTATCTCAATTCATGCAAAAACTGACTACTACTCAATGGGAAGCGGCATTGCGAGTTGTTCGTTATTTGAAGGGTCATCCGGGTCAAGGTGTTGTTTTTCGGGCTGATTCGGCTCTCAAACTCGAGGCCTATTGTGATGCGGCCTATGCTAGTTGTCCAATCACTCGTCGTTCCATTACTGCTTATTTCGTGTATTTGGGTGGCTCTCCTATCTCTTGGAAAACGAAAAAGCAAGCCACAGTTTCCTTGTCGTCCACTGAAACCGAATATCGAGCCATGACCGCCGCCACATGTGAGATACTTTGGTTGATGAGGCTGCTGGCCGGGATTGGTATTCATTTTCATGAGCCTGTTTGACTACATTGCGATAATCAAAGTGCCATGCACATTGCTAACAATCCGGTCTATCACGAACGCACAAAACATATTGAGATTGACTGTCATTTTATTCGTACTCATATTCGTAAGGGTGTGGTGTTACCATGCTATATTCACACTCAGTCTCAATTGGCCGACATTCTCACCAAAGCTTTGGGTCGTCCGCAGTTCAAGGTGTTGCTCGACAAGTTGGGCATTTCCGACTCCCATGCTCCAACTTGAGGGGGGTATTGGTTATTGGTTCTTGACGGTAAATTAGGAATAGCAAATATCTTTGTAACCTAGAAATTATCTCTTAAGGTTGTATATATTCTCAATTGGTTGAGCAAAAAAACAACAGACATTAAACTCACAATTACGTTTGTCAAATTCTATATACAACCAAACGTCAACTTTAGAACAACCATTAGAAATGTTTAAAGTGGTTGTGTACTGGCTGTGGAACATCCCCTCCTAACCCCGCATCAAGCTCTTCCTTTGGCTATCCTGGTGGGACAAACTCCCACATAACCACACCTTGTACAAAAGATCTGTCATCCCCTCTCCTTAATGCACAGCCTACTTTAACCCTTCGATTGATGAATCTTCACTTCACATTCTCCGCGACTGTGCCCATGCCCGCTATGTCTGGGACAACTTCACCCTCCCTTCTGATTTCTACACCCTCCCTCTTCAAAACTGGATAAAAACAAATTGCACTTCCACTAATAAATCTTGGATTTCCCTATTCTCCTTTCTCGCTTGGCGCCTCTGGCTCAGGCGAAACGACCTTGTCTTCTCTGGTGGTAACCCTCCTTTTGGCCCCCAATTGGATCAACCACTCCTTCTTTCTTGCCTCTCAATGGACCGCTGCTCAAAGCTGTAACGCCCCGAAAAACGAGCAAGTAGCTCAAAATAACTCTTTTATTAATAATAGACAGCAGCGGAATTACAAGGGCGACACCGCCGTATTCCCCCTTCGGAGAATACAAGGCTAAACAATTAAAATAAATAAACTATTAAAGCTTAAAACTATTTACAACTTATACTTATTATCCTCTATAATGTCAACTGCTCACACTTGACCTTCCCTGATACCTGTACCTGAAAAAGAGTGAAAGTAACGGAATCAGCCAACTACAGGCTGAGTATGATCCAGTTCCCTCCACCGGCCTTATGTCATATACTTTATTTAGTAGGAATTTCTCCTTATTACCATATCACCCCATACAATAACTTAACGGAATACAGTATTCCCTGTCATGGACCAACACGGTGTCCCACAAACATTATATGACTACCATACCAACAGGATATATATTCATATGACATTAATATCGGTCTACCATTACTGAATTAGAGAAACATTATGGAGATCCGCACTCACACCGGGTCTAAGACCCACCTCCATGTACACAGGAACAAAATAATTTCACTCGGGCCAACGCCCCTTAGTTCTCATGGGCCAACGCCCCCTTTTGTTTATATATGGAGTACTCCCGGAGCCAACGCCCCTTCTGTGTACACAGGTTACGACGTAATGTCATCTCAAATCAATAATTGTATCCTGAATGCTACAATTGGCCAATTATGCAATATGACAACAACAACCTTATAACAGTCATATACTCATAAGACGGTAAATAACATAACATGTGAGCAGTATAACATTCATAAGATAAAATTAACAATAAAACATATAAACCGATCATTTCTAATCTGTTATTTCAAATGTAAACAATTACTTATATCGATAAAGAGTCCCAAAATCATACCTTAATATTACCTATTGACTTGTTGCTACAAAATCTGTCTTGATCTCCCTCGGCTAACTTCCTTATTCTTTTCCCTTTTATATCTTACATATCCTTCGTTTGATGGCTTCTAATAATTCTGATGATGTTGCCGTATTGCGTACATACTTTGTGTACTCAACAAAGTATCCTCTAGGTGAGTCACTAGGTAACTTACGTGGCTTGGTGTATTTTTTTTTTTTTTTTTTTGCTTCTTTTATTTCTTTTCTAATAGTTATCCAATACGGGGTAGTAAAAATGAATGTTGTAACGGGTCCGACCGTCCGACTCATATACTCTTAGACAAATTACTAAAATGGAGCCGTCTTCATGTATACAGAAAAATATACGAGTTTAGTCTATAAAGTCTCTAATGGTCCTATTAATATATATATATATCTTAAAATTAATTTTATTCGGGGTATTACAAAAGCATCAGCACCTCCTGTACACCTAATTTCGTCCCCCTCAGCACGCCAAATCAGCCCCCCCTACCTGCCAACCCCTTTTCCTCTTGCCCAGCACCTGTCACCCATATATACCCAAACCGTTGGGCCCCTCCCCCGCCTAGTTGGTCGTCTAAGATCAACGTCGATGCGGCTTTCTGTCTTTCCTTCTCCCTAGCTGGTCTTGCATGTGTTTCTCGTTCCTCTTTAGGTGTTTGGATAAAAGGTTGGTCCTCTAGAATTTTAACCCCTAACCCCTTCGTCTCCGAGCTCATTGCGATAAGGAATGGTATTATTTTTGCGGCTTCCAACGATGAGAATTTTATTATAAGTTCTGATTGCATTCTTGCGGTTAATGCGATCTTGGGTAATTCGGCTCCTTGTGGACCTTTTACTAATATTATTTTGGAGTGCAGGGATCTTTTAAAAGTCTCACCTTCAACGATCATTATCTATGAGAAGCGATCAACAAATCATGTGGCGGATGGCATTTCCAAGTTCGCCTTGCGCGACTCAAGCTCCAATGGCGGTGTTTTTAGCTGGGATGTTGTCCCCCTTTTGTTTTATCCTTGTATAATTTGGATCTTGCCAACATTTGTACTCCTTTATCCCCGGACCTTCCCCTTAGTTTATATTGAACTTTCTTGTTTATGTTTAATATATCTGTTCTCCTTTTCCAAAAAAAAAAAAGTGCCTGTGTACTAATTCCAGGATTGCGATTAACAATTATTAACGCTTAAAATTTTAATGGGTACTTATTTCACCCCTTATCTTCTTAGACCATCCCTAAGCAGTGGTCGCGCTAATTAGGTCGCGACCCCATTTTACTCTTAATCCCACCTTATTAACCTTGACCCATTTTCATCTGCCAAGCAGAAGGTCGCGACCTAGGTCATCAACCCAATCATTTTTCACCTTCCAACCCTTTTTGTTTTGTTACGACCAATGATAATTAGACACCTATTGGTTCACCAATTGACCTAATAAGGTCAAGAGCAACCAAAGAGGTCGCAAATTGATTTTATAAGGTTAAGAGCAACCAAAAGATCACGCTAATCTCATGCTTAATTATTGGTTAAGGTGACCCAACAAAGTCGCGACCTTGCTTGGGGATGGTCTTAAATACAGGGACCATAAACTCAACACAATATGCACATTATTTTCTGAAACCCTATCCGAACCGAACCATACCTCAAGTGAACCTCCTAGTGGCTCTGCATTTAATGTGGTCAACCCTCGTCTCATATTTAACTACACAAGTAGAAAGGAAGCGAATCTAAGATGCAATCTAGGAAGCCATTAAAGTATTGTTTCCAACTGCAAAGACACTAGTTAATCGCTAAGTTTTGTACAAGAGGACAAGAGGTGATGACATCTTTTCACTCTTGAGTCTTTATTAAGACACTTAAAGAGTAACAATTTGAATTTAAAATAAATCGAAATTAAATTTACGTAGAAGTTAATAATACTATAATATAACAAATTGAAGGAAAAACCAAAAGTTAACCCAATTTCAAAAAAAAATCATTGCACCAAAGATGCAATGGTAATTTCTAGAGCCCTCTTGCTCCGTGGGTGTTAATAAACAAAGCAACTATGAGTATAAAATCAGATAATAACATAGTAAGTTTTTTTTTGTGTGTGTGTATGAAATACGAGTAAGTAATTTAACAAATATAAGGAGTTTATGGCAGTTTCAAGATTATACAACTGGATGTACTGAGCATTGTACATCCAAGGTTATTTTAGTCTTTTTTCAAATACTTTAAAAAAAAAATAACGTAATCCAATTTTGAATTCAATCCTCCTTCTTTCTCTGACTGCTTCCATATTTTTCTAACTCCTCTCCATCTTCATCCATCATCCAGTTAATGAATCATATTCTCCTTTAAATTTTTATAATTAATTGAATATATGGAACAAATCATATGACGTAACTCGTGAGGAAAAAAAAATTATCCAAAATTTTTAATGCATGAAAATAGTTGAAGCTCGTATTCTTTTTACATTAGCTCATATTTTTTTTATCTTTATAGCTCATATTCTTATGTGCTCGTATTTTAAAGTTCTTGATCCCTTTAAGCTCGTATTCTTTTTAAATTAGCTCGTATTCTTATCTTAATAGCTCATATTTTTATGCGCTCGTATTTTTAAGCTCGTAATCCTTTAAACTCGTATTCTTTTTACATTAGCTCGTATTATTATCTTAATAGCTCGTATTCTCATGTGCTTGTATTTTTAAGTTCGTGATTTTTTTTAAGCTCGTACTCTTTTTACATTAGCTCATATTCTTATCTTAATAGCTCGTATTCTTATGTACTCGAATTTTTGAACTTGTATTCTTCTAATAATTGTTCGTATGATTGGTATAGAAATTTACCTCAAAGTATTATTAGATCCATTTTTCCTTCTTGATGATGATGTAAATTGCTTCTTGTTCACCAAAATATTATTAGATGTGTTTTTCTTCCTTGATTATGATGTCAATTGCTTTCTTTTTACCATATTAGAATTAGAATTACGGATCGTTTAAGAGAAATTTAGAGAAGAGTAAGAGGGGGTAGGGTTTTTCGACTGGAGAGAAATCAGAATTAGGGAGAACTGAGATGTATAGAATTGTTTTTATTGGGCTTAGATAATTTAATATGTAATATATGGGCTTGTTGTACAATGCTACTGTACAACAGGTTGTAGGATCCTATTTGTGAGTTTATGGTAGGTAGCATTGGTGTTTTTAGGATTCCAATAATGGGGTTCTAGTCTTGACTTGAAATTTTTCCACCAAAAATTTATATGGTACTTTCAACCCAATTTGTTTTCTTATGTTAATTATAAAAAAGACAATGTTAAAAGTGAAAATATCCACTTTGAGTTGAAAAAATATGAACAATGTTGTAACGAAGATGGCAGTAGATTATTAATCTACGAATAATATTGCATGATGACATATTTTTTTATACTCGATTTAAAAGAAAGACAATAGCTTTATGGAAGACTAGTTTAGATCCCGCACAATGAATGCGCGGTATTTATAGAATTTTTATTTTTGTATTACTTAATCATGCAAAATTAACACCTCATTAAATTTTCATATTTCACGTCATTATATTTTGATATGAAAAAAAAAACTGGACTGTAAAATTATTCAAGAAAACTGAGTAAAATTGAACTATAAAATAATAGTGATATCTCATTAACGTAATTGTTCATTTTTCCGGTTATTGTATTTTGTTTCGAGAAAAAAAAATTGAAACTGAAAATTAATCTAAGAGAATTGAGTAATGTGTTGAAATATATTTTCTTAAAAAAGTATTTTTTTTATGTCACAAAACTAATGATTTTAATTTATAAATTCTCTCATTTTTTTTCATGAAAGTAATCAAAATGATTTATAATTTTGTTTATGCATAGTATGAGTCAACTCATTCTTAATAATACATCAATAAAAGATTTAATATTTTATAGTTTATATTATTTATATTTTAATTAAAATATTTGTAGTTTAGTAAAAATTATATAATTTGATGAAAAGATTAATTATGAGTTCACATATTCATTTAGTGGATAGGGGATGCTACAGTTACACTTAGTGTACGGAATCTTCTATACACTACGAATAATATTTGAACTTGTGGCATTTATTATTTAATTATGGAGAGAATTTGGAGAAGTATGGGGGAATTATTTTCAATATGGAAGGAAATATGAGAAAGTAAGGAGGAAAAATTGTTAGAAATATCTTAAAGATAATATGTTATACTAATCTTATTATATATTGCAAAATACTTACACCATAATATTGTGACATTGATCATAAGAGAATCTGGCAAATATTTGGGGTAAGGGCTGAATCCCTCGATCAAGACCTATTGATAAAAAATTGAGAATAAATTGTTGGCTTTTTAATGTGTGCCCTACACGTTAAAAAAACCCTTAAACTAATGATGATGCACTAAAAATGGCTTAATATTTTACTCATTTCACGAGAACCGAAATAGCCACGAACTGTTTGCCGGCGTGGGGGTTGTCGATTCCGCAGGTGATGATTGACGGGAGTAGGCGATGTTGGTACCTTGGTGGTGGTAGGATTGATGTTGAGGTGTTTGTCAGGGGAAAAAATTATGATGAAAATAACGAAAAACAAGAAAAAAATGTGAAAATATTATCTATCTAAATATGAAAAAAATTATAGTTTAAAGAATTAATAATAAAATTTGGGAAAAATTATAAATTTCACATTTTATTTTTAAAATTTTGGTTGCCAAATATAACAAAATCAAAGTAAAAAAAAAATTCATATCATGTCCCACCTTTGCCAGGTGTCATTACATTACTCGTAATGTATAGAAGATTCTATACACTGATGTAACTGTAACTTTTTCTTAGGGCTTTATACATTTTTAAGGAGAGGATAATAAAAAGAAATAAATAGAGTAAGTTATATGGTCAAATATCAAAAGAATACCCAAATTTCATAGAGGAATGGAAAAGAAAAATACCAAAAAATCTAAAAAATATGAAAAAGAACACTTAAAGATGTTTACGGTAGGGATCGGACTCGTAACCTCTGAGAGAGACTTCTTGTTTTCTTACCACCTAACAAACTTGCTTCAATTATCTATTACTTGACATAAATTGTACATATATTTACTAGTGGGGATTCAACTGAACCTTGAACCCCATGAACTCGAAATGCCACTGATAAATAGCTTAAAACATTTTGCTAAATACATAAGAATCATACTCTTATATTTTAAGCCCAACAATTTTATTGAATAATCTCAACTATTAGGCTCAATTTGTAGATTAAGGTGAATTGAGCACGAATATTCCTAGTTTCACCTAATATTTCACGGAGTATATAGAGGATTCGTACTTGGGATCATTTTGGTAAGATTTAACATATGGTATTATTTATTTATGAGAATTTGCCATATTTGAATATGATACCATAATGTGTGTTTCTTTTTAAAATTTATAGTGTAAGCATATTAGTAGTAATGTTCTCAAACAATTGTATGGGAAGTCGAGATCACATGTTCAATTTTTTTTAACTAATGAAAATGGCGATAATTAATACTATATATTAATTCCAGAAATCAACGGACTTCAATGTAATTAAATAAATCTATACAAATTAATTATACTATATAGTTTTAAATCGCTAGCACCGTGTGATGGACCTGATAAAGGGATCTCGATGTAAATATTATATAGTTTGGTTAAAAGTATAATATAAAGATGTCATGATGAAGAATATTTATTGAAATTACATTATATTAAAGTAATTAAATTTAGCAAATACAAGAATATAGTAATTTTCCTTAAAATTAACATGCCCCACTTATGGAATTAATTAGTATCATCATAGAATTATACATTAATTTAAATGTAGTAAAAGTAATAGTAGCAGCAACGAGATTAATAAAATTAACGGTATTAATGTGGGAGTAGTGACACTTATAATAATGATAGTGCGTGGCAGTAGTGAAAGTAACATTGGTAACAATGAGAAAAAGTATGAACAATTAAATAACCAATCGACTCAAGGAAATATTTTATTTATTTAAATATAAGCCGGATAAAACTAACGGGAATAATGAATTTAACAGAAAAAAAATAGAGGAATTAGTAAAAGAACGAATAGTAACCACGGGAGTAGTGAACGTAATGATATTAAGAAAGAATATTGTGAAAGTAATAATATTAATAGCGGGGTAGTGAACGTGTCTCATAATTTGAAAATAAATTTTACATTTCATCATAATTACAAGATATGCCGTAGAAAAATATATTACAAATAGTTTACGTGTGAGTTAGACAACTCCAACATAATTTATTTCAATGAAAATAAAATTTAACAATAAATAGAGGTACCCCGGGCAAAGCCGGACACTAAACCTAGTTTATATAAAAGTGAGTATATGTAACAAGGAGATCGAAATTTCGACATGAGATCAGACACAAAATGGGATAGAGGACTTGCATTGCCATATAACACATTTTTTTTAAAGTTGCTCAATTTTATTTAACTATGATATATGCATTCAATGATTTACATGATAGAAATGCTCATTGGGATTTTTTGAAGGAGACTGCTAATTTTTGTACTGGTCCCTGGTTATGGATGGTAGATTTCAATGCTGTTTTGTCTACTATTGAACGGCTGGGGGTAATACCACTGAAGCAGAGATGGAGTTTTTTCAGGAGTGTGTCTCATTGTGTGGCATGGAGGATATACAGGCTACAGGTGCCCTGTATACTTGGTCTAACAAGCAGGCTCCTGCAGATAGGGTTTATAGCAGGCTAGATAGGGTCATGGGCAACCAGAATTGGATGGAGTCTTATGGGGATTATGTGGCTCATTTCCATCCTGAGGGCATGTTTGATCACTGTCCATGTACTGTAGTGGATAGCAATATTGAAATTGGTGGGAGGAGAAGCTTTAAGTACTTTAATATGTGGGGTAAAGCTGAAACTTTTATTAGTGAAGTAGCTACTGTTTGGGGTAGGTCTTACAGTGGGACTAAAATGTTCTGCCTCATTAAGAAATTGAAAGCTTTGAAACCAGTGCTCAAAGGCTTGAACAAGTCATGTTTCTCTGATATTGAGAATAGTACTAGTATAGCAAGTACTTTGTTGGAAAACCTTCAGAAACAGCTTATGGATGAGCCTGGAAATTTGGAGATTATTCAACAGGAAATGGAGCTGGCCACTGAATTAAAGGAACTTATCTCAGCTAGGGATAACTTCTTGACTCGGAAAGCTAAAATTCAGTGGTCCTTAGAAGGTGATCTCAATACTTCTTATTTCCATCAAGCTATCAGGAAGAGGATAATGATGAACAAAGTTTTGCAGATAGAGGATATGCATGGAAAGTTGTGTGCAGTGTACTGGGTGATGAAATCCAGGGTGCTTTCTTATCTTATTATCAGGATTTGCTGGGTACTCATACTGCTACTGATCCTGTTAGTATGTCTGTGGTTAGAAGGGGGCCATGTTGTACAGATGAACACTGGAATATTCTGAATAGGCCAGTTACAGTTGAGGAAATCAAACAGAGTATCTTCAGCATTCCCAAGAGTAAATCACCAGGGCCTGATGGCTTTAATAGTCAATTTTATAGGGATGCTTGGGACATTGTGGGTGAGGAGGTTTGTGCAGCTATTGCTGATTTCTTCACAACTGGAAAGCTTTTAAACCAGATTAATTCTACAGTGATCACTTTGATTCCTAAGGTGGATAGACCAACAAGTGTTAAGCACTTCAGACCAATTTCTTGCTGCAATGTGATTTACAAGTCCATCTCAAAGATTCTCTATACTAGACTTGCATTAATTCTGCCAGATATCATTAGTCAAAATCAAGGTGCCTTTGTTAAAGGGAGGCGTATACTTGAAAATATTCTTATCTGTCAGGACCTTGTGAGACTCTATTCTAGGGGAATGGCTTCTCCTAGATGCATGTTCAAGCTAGACTTGCAAAAAGCCTATGATACTATTGAATGGCCTTTTGTGGATCAGATGTTGGAGGTCTTAAATTTCCCTAGTAGGTTTAGAACTATGGTGATGACCTGTATTACTACAACTTCTTATTCCCTCAATCTTAATGGTGCTAGCTTTGGATATTTTAAAGGAAGAAGAGGGTTGAGACAGGGGGACCCTATATCTCCTCTTGTTTTTTGTATCTGCATGAAATATCTATCTAGGGTTCTGATGTATGCAACTGATAAATGGTTCTTCAGATACCACCCACTTTGTAAGAGCCTCAAGCTGACCCACTTGTTATTTGCTGATGATTTATTGATGTTTTGCAAAGGAGAGACTCAATCTATTATGTTGCTGCTAAGGGCTTTGGCTACTTTTTCTGCTACTTCAGGACTTAGGGTTAATGCAGCTAAGTCTGAGGTAGTGTTTAATGGGGTTACAGCAGGTCTGAAGCAGGATATTACTGAGATTTCTGGTTTCACTGAAGGTAAGCTCCCCTTTAAATACTTGGGTGTTCCTATCCAGGCTGAGAGACTTACTAGGAATGATTGCAATGTGTTGATTGAGAAGATTATGGCACGGATTAGGAGTATTGGTGCCAGGAAATTGAGTTATGCAGGGAGGCTGGTATTGATTAACTCAGTTTTCAGTACTCTACATAACTACTGGTGTTCAATTTTTTTGATCCCCAAAGGAGTGATAAAGAGAATTGAGGCAATCTGTCGCAATTATCTATGGAATGGGGACACTGAGTACCACAGATCCCCTCTTGTGGCCTGGCATGATGTGTGCTGCAGCAAGAAGGAGGGGGGGGGACTGGGAATCAAAGAAGCTGGGGTGTGGAATGTGGCCATGGTTGGCAAGTTAGTTAACTGGATATACACAAAAGCAGACAGACTTTGGGTGTTATGGATAGATCATGTGTATATGAAAGGCCTTGACTGGGATATTTATCAACCTCCTCAAGATTCCAACTGGAATTGGAGGAATATTTGCAAGCTTCGTGGACTTCTCTCTGGTGGTTTTCATGGTAATCAATGGGTAGCTGACCTTAAAGGCTACTCTATAAGCTCTGGATACCAATGGTTGCAGGGATCACACCCCTCTGTACCATGGTATAAGGATGTATGGAATGATTGGAATGTTCCCAAGCAGGCTTTCATTGCTTGGTTGATTTGCAGACAAGCTCTGAATACAAGAGTTAAATTGTCTCAGCTTGGAGTGATTGATACTGATAATTGTGTTCTATGTGAAGGGGGCCTGAAACTCATTCTCATTTGTTTGCTGACTGTGCCTATAGTCAACAAATTCTTACAGGCTTAGAAATTTGGCTCCAGAAGAAGCTGCTAATCAGGACAGGTAATTGTTCAAAAGTGAAGAATCAGGTGGTCGGTCAGTCTTACCAGAATGACTTATTGGTATACTATTTGGATGGAAAGGAATCAGTGCAGACTGGATCTCAAGCTTAGGTGCCCTGCTCAGATTATCCGACTAATACAGCAACAGGTTCAGAGTAGAGTCAAGCAGAAGCTGAAGAAGGTTGTGCAATCAAGGGACAGGCAATGGCTAAGTAGTATTGACATTAATGTTTAGTGTAGGTGCTATGTAATGGTCTTCTTGATGCGGAATTCTGGAAAATGCTGTAATGTTCTTCTGATTAATTAATATATCAAAGCTCACATTTCACCAAAAAAAAAGAAAAGCAGCTAAACATTAGTTTGAGTGAATGTCATCCTTGATGAATTATTGTATTATTTTAACTTTTCGTTGATATTATACGATGGTGAAAACTCTTATACAATAATAACGATAAATACAAAATGTATTTTTATTTATGTCCTAAGCTGATTTTAGTAAGTAGGCAACATTTATCATCAGTTTGGTGGCAGTGTGGGTGGATGGCAAGAAGAAATAGTGAAGCAGGGTGACGTGGTTAACGACGCGCATCGTTATTATTTGTGGATGTTGAGAATAAGCTTCAACCCATATGAGTTTCACGTGTAAGAATCTCACATTGAAAAATTAGAGAAGACTATCCCATATAAGACAAGGAGTTACTACCTCTATTGCTAATTGGTTTAGAGAGGAACCGCTAATTGGTTTAGCAATTGGTCTCCCTTGTGACGGGTTACCATTTATGGCGGATATTTTGTGAGATAAAATGGTAACAAAATGGGTTAGTGGAGAAAGGGGACCACATGAATAGTGTTGCAGAGAGAGAAAAAGTGGGTACTTTGTGAGGTAAAATGGTATCCGTCACTCTTGAGTGACGGATATGTGCCGTCACAAACAAGAATTTGTGTTGGTTTAGAGAGGAACCTTCTTAGACTTGTATTATGAACTTTTTCTCCTCCATTGGGAAGCTTCCTTGCAGTAATTGAATTAGAGTTAGTCTTGTGTAATGCAGATTTACATTAATATAATTGTAAAAACGGATTCAAACATAAACCTTATTAGTGGGCAAAAGTTGTTATTAAATATTAATAGATTCTATTTTATGATAAATTTGTATAAAATTGCCTTACATAAGTATCTGCAATTGAATTATACCAAATATTTTGAACAAATTCAGGTCAATTAAGTACTTCAATGACGTGTAGTTTCTTCAAAACCGTCAATGTTATGTCGTGGTAATTAACTAATTATAGGTACTGCATTGAGCGAAGAAGAGAATTGAAGGGAGCGTTAATGAAAGGGTAAACGTTTATGATAGGGCGCCACCAGGTGACGCCCAAATTGGGTGCCACCCTCTCACAACCCTTTTTAATTGAAAGGGTCCCCACTCACCCAATGTGAGAGGGTGGCGCCCAAATTGGGTGTCACCGGGTGGCGCCTTTTCATTTTCCAACGTTTATTGCGTATTTGCGTTGAGTAAAAAGTGTAATTAGGAAAATAAACATCATTTCGTTAAATTGAGAGCCGACCACATTACATTTCGGAGTACTTTAATACTTGTGTGAGACGGTTTTACCCAAATACTAAGGTTAAAAGTGTAAGTAAAACTGATTGACTAAAACATTTCCTTAAAGAAATTACTTATAGTAACTTATTTATTAGTTTTACATATAAAACGGTTTTACATAAGACTCTCTCCTCCATATATTTTTTTCGTAAAACTAACCGTTACCAATGTAAGAAATCGATCTGTAATTGTATTTTATAATTTTCGATCACGCAAGAACATCGTGATCGGAAAGCCCAAGAGTTTTCTCATAGTCTTCAATGGACTTAACAAGCCTCTTAACATTGCCCTTGCCAAAACCACCACAAGCAGGCTTTTGATACATCTTCCCATCCTCTCCCTCAACCATACAACCAATCCTTTGTATAATTTCAAGTACCAAAGTCGGCCTGTCGCCAATTGGAATCGTAAAAGTCTGAAGTTCGACACCTTCATGATCCATATCAACTTTGATTGATAATTTCTCACATTCGAGTATTTGCTCCTCAGTTAACACATCTCCTGCCCACTTCCTCATTTCCTTGTAGTACTCGGATGGTGGTGGGGGCATGAAGTCGAACCCACCGGATCCCGACCTTTTCTTTATTTCTTTCACTGTTTTAAAAATATCGTTGGTTAGTAGAGCCAGGTGTTGAACCCCTGACCCCTTGTTATGATTCAGGAACGTCTGAGCGTAGCTGTTTCGCTCAGTCCCCTTTACGGGCTCTGACACGTTTAGGACGAGAGACTCGTTGTTGTTTGCCATAAACACGGTTTTAATAGCTGTCTCTGTGAGTCCAAGCATGTCCTCAGCATCGTACTCAACAAAGTCGTGAAACCCGGTTATCGCCCTGATGTAATCACATGTTAGGGCTAAATCGGGCACACAAGCCGCGACATGATCAAGCCCCATGATACCGAATTCATTGAAGTTATCATCTTTGTTTACAGGTGAAAACTTGGGCAATAAGCAACCATTATAGGCATTTGCATGGCTCACGTAGCGTAATACCACGTCACCATAAAGTTGCACTTCAGAAATGGTGACCTGTCCTTCCAGAAGGACAGGTTCTGCGACCGGGTTTGCCCCAGCCTCAACGCTGGCGTAGAATGCCACGCCAGCATCTTCAACGTCCACGGCCACAGCTCGGACAGCAAGGCCGTGGGCGGTGGTAAAGGACAAGTGGGTCTCATAATCGAATGTGGGGATGACAGCACTAGAAATGCCTTTTGTGGTGGATAGGTTGGGTGGGTACGCCGCAGTGAAAAGGAGGCTAAGATTACCGCCGCGTAGGAGGTACGAGGCGTGGGCAAGGTTGCCAGTTGAAAGGTCAGATTTCGCCACCAACGGCATGCCGAAGCCGTTGGAAAAGCAACGACTTGTGTTGGTGGCATCACCACACCAAAACTCGATATGGTGAAACCCATTTATTTTAAAGCGGTCTGATTTCGGGTTGTACCGAACAAAGTTGGAGGAACGTTGTACGTTCTTTGGGACTGATAGGATACCCATTTGAATAATGTGGTTCAAGATTTGTAGTACTGAATTAGAAGGTAAAAGTAGTATAGCTAGAGAATTTAGGGTTTGGATTTATTATGTTTGTGTTGAAATGAACTCGGTTAGGTTTCTATTTATAGATAGTTTGAGTCTTTAACTAATATATATTCCATGTGCGGTGTGCTCTGTGCCTTAATCTTAACTCTTTAATTATGGCCCTATGGCCCCGCCTTATGGGTTTGGGAATCTTCAATTTTTCTTCACTAAATCCAAGTATAAATTATGGCCCTATGGCCTTATGGGTTTGGGAATCTTCAATTTTTCTTCACTAAATCCAAGTATAAATTATGGCCCTATGGCCTTATGGGTTTCTATTTATAAATTCCATATAGGTAGTCAACATAAACTAAGACTATACTCCGATCTAAAAAGCCTTAAAAAATTACGTCCTGCATCACAAGTCCTAGTGAAGGTTTTCTTCACAAATCCAAGTATAAATTAAAGGAATCCGGCCGTATTTTTCCTATTTTAGGGTTTAGTTAGTCTTCCTTAAGATAAAAGTATCTGTCTTATATTAAAACGGGTTAAGTATCAACCTACTTGAGCATATAAAACAAATGTTTTACTATTTTTCCATGCATTATACTTTTGTCTTATGCTAACTACTTGAGTCATCTTAAACTAATAAACGGATAAATCTATCTTAAATAAGAATTTGTGTTTATCTTTTCATGGTACACTTGAACATGGCTATTAAAATGACTCTTTTGGCAATTGATGACTCTTTTGGCAATTGATGAGGCACATAATTTAGGACCAAATGATAAGACAGATACTTTTATCTTAAGGAAGACTAACTAAATGCATAACACATGATGTCCGGGAGAAAAACATATGCTTGGCACCAGAGCCAACGCTCGAAGCTCTCGTCCTATACCATGTCAATAATACGAACGAGACCACGTGGACACTCTCAACTCGTACAGTTGCTCCCAATAAATAGGGAACATTATTAACCTTATAAGGTATTTTATCTCCGATCCAACTCTATAAACATAATACTTTCTCTCACTACAATTGCATGATAACTCCTCAGGAGAAACCTAACCGACACACGTGAGTTCAGAAGTCTAACTTTGGCATTGGAGGGCCTTTCCTCGGAATCCCTCGAGGCTAGGTTTTCTTCTTTCAAGTATTGGCCGACAGAGGATAGTCAACCCAAGGACCTCATGTCCGCGGGAAGATACAACGGTCGAATCAATCTTAGCAGTACTTAGTCATTCATTAATCTCGTGTGCATTTAACATAAAGTGTATTTATACCTAAAATAATTGGCGGCGTCTGTGGGGAACCTAACACTTAAAAAAGCATATACCTGAGAAGCTAAGATGTCCGATCCCAACAACTAGGGCTGGACATCGGTCCAAAATCGGACCGGAACCGGTTTGGACCAGAGTCGGAATCGTCAAAAATTTCGGACCGGATTATAAAAATTCCGGACCGGGACCGGACCTCAACAATTCCGGTCCAAGACCGGACGGACTGGTTGGACCTGAATAAATTTTACATACCCACTTTTTCAAATAGTACCGGAACATGGCATTATGATAAGCCTAATATTGCGGCCTAAATTGAGCTTAACAATGTGGCCTTTGGTGAGCCAAGAGAGAGCCCTTAATTGAGCCAAATGTACGATGTGAGCCTTAATTGAGCCAAAAAAAATTTCATTGAAAGAAAATATATCATGAAGATGTGAGACTTATGCCCTGTTCTTTTGGAATGAAGAAATTGTCTGAACTGAATTTAATAGAGCTGAACTGAACTTAATAGAGTTGAACTGAACTGAACTGAATTGATCTGAACTGAACTGAAATAATAAAAATAATAATAATAATAATAATAATAATAATAATAATAATAATAATAATAATAATAATAATATAATAACAATAATAATAATAATAATAAATGTTATAATAATATTATTCATTATTATTAATAATAATAAAATATCAATATCAATATAATAATAATCTAATACAACAACAACAACAACAGCAGCAGCAGCAGCAGCAGCAGCAACAACAACAACAACAACAACAACAACAACAATAACAACAACAACAACAGAGCCTTAATCACAAAATAATTTGGGGTCGGCTGACATGAATTATCCTTTCGAACCGTCCATAGGTGAATGCACGCCTCAAAATGCGAATAAAAAAAGGAAAATGAAAAACAAAAAGGGAGATAATAATAAAAAAATATAATAGTAATATAATAATAAATATAATAATACTTCCTCCCATCCACTCCAAAGGTTACAGTTACTATAAACGGACCATCCACTCCAAACTACCCATTCCCTTTTTAGCAAAAAACTTGACCAAATTACCCTCATTTGCACATTTTAATTACAGAAAATGTCATTGTCAAATTTCATTAATTGTACCTACTAACCTACATTAAACACTCACCAACCCACCTAAACCCATTTACTCTACCCACCCACTGCCTAATTATCCCACCCAAAACCATTCACTCAATTTCTTTCATCGTTTATTCCGCCCACCGACCCATCTCTCAATCTTCATCTTCATCGTTTATTCCGCCCAAATTCATTTTCATCTTCATCGTAAAAAAACACCAAATTGATCCATTACTTAGGAATCCATCTCTCTTTCTCTCGTTCAAACTCAATCACGAAAACCAAAATATTCTGTCATCGATTAATTTCTTATTCTCATCAATCAATTAATTAAACAATCAGATCTGGTATAAAGATGGATCGTCATGGTAGTGATTGTGGTTCAGATTGTGATTGTGGTTCCGGTTATCATGACGACTCTCTTATTTCGAATGAACATGTACCCGACTCGTTTGATCCATATGATCTGGGAACTGAGGTTCCGAAAACTCCTGAAACTGAGGTTCCAGAAACTCCTGAGTATGATGATTTACCCGATCCTTCTCTTGGGTTTATTGCATCACTAGAAGCGGCTCGAACTCCTCATGTACTTGCTGAAGTTGTTCCCGACACTCTTGACTTTGTTCATGCGGGTTATGATGATCCTAACTACGAATTCATAGATTATGATCTTCCTAAGAATAAAGATGCATTTAAGATGATGTGTTGTTTTCTACCCAGGTTTCGTGCCCTTTTCCCTCTTTTAAAAGCGAAATGGTTATTAAATGCGTCCCTAATTTTTGATTTGTGGTTCTATTTTTCGATGTGTTGTGTTTTGATTTGGTTGCTGGTGGTATGCTGTTAGTACTTGATTTCGTCTTACGCCGCTGGTTTATCTGATTCTGATTTTATAAGTCAATGGTTAGTTGTTGCTGTTGGTATGGATATTGGTAATTTGTTGGTTTTTAGAGGCTTTATTGATTTTTGTTGCAGGTGGTATGTTGTTAGTACTTGATTTCGTCTTACGCCGCTGGTTTATCTGATTCTGATTTTATAAGTCAATGGTTAGTTGTTGCTGTTGGTATGGATATTGGTAATTTGTTGGTTTTTAGAGGCTTTATTGATTTTTGTTGTTGGTGGTATGCTGTTAGTACTTGATTTCGTCTTACGCTACTTGGTTTATCGATTCTCGATTTTATAAGTCAATGGTTAGTTGTTCTTTGTTGGTATGGATATTGGTAATTTGTTGGTTTTTAGAGGCTTTATTGATTTTTGTTGCTGGTGGTATGCTGTTAGTACTTGATTTCGTCTTACGCCGCTGGTTTACCTAATTCTGATTTTATAAGTCTGACCCATGATGTTTAAATGGTTAGTTGTTGCTGTTGGTATGGATATTGGTAATTTGTTGGTTTTTAGAGGCTTTATTGATTTTTGTTGCTGGTGGTATGCTGTTAGTACTTGATTTCGTCTTACGCCGCTGGTTTACCTGATTCTGATTTTATAAGTCTGACCCTATGATTTTTAAATGAGGGGATTTTTTGTTAGCTGTTGGTGTTGGTAGTCGTTCCTAAAAGGATGCCATGTTCATGCCACCCCTTCACTAACTATTGAAGAAGGCTAAACATGATCATTGCTTTGCACCCAAATCAATGATCATATTTATGTCACTCTGGTTTGTGGCAGGTTTTGGCGGCAGTAAATGAGCATTGGTCATTTTAGATGCCACCCCAATCTTGGTTAAGGCGGCACTAAATGACCAACCGAAGCTCAATGTTGAGAGGAACAAGTCCCTCCTGAGAGCCTCGTAGCTGCTGTCAACAATGATGACCTAATACTATGAATAATATGATTAAATAGTCCTGATATGAAAACTTAAAAACATTCATTACATATTGCATAATCTGACAATGTTTAGGAATTAAACAATCTGACAATGTTTCTTTCATAAACATTGTAACATTGGACTTCAATGTTCAAAATAAAAATACATAAATAACCTACTGCATTTACCTTCAATCATACTTCACTCCTTTATGCAGTTTTTCAAAAAGTGTTGCGTCTCTTCAAAATAATGCGTCTCCACTTGTCTTCATCATGCTTCCATCAAATATGAGCCTTTCTAGTTTGTTTGAATCAGTTAGGCTTGGGTGTATTGCATTGGTATGCTTTTTTACCATACCCGCCTTAACCCAACGTTGGACAGTTCCATATCCAACTCCAAGTTTTTTTGCAAGTTTTTCGATTGAGGCACGATTTTTCTTTGGTATGCTCTTCAGTCTCTCTTTGTCAATGATGATTTTTGGATTGCTTGTGTTGCCTAACCTGCCTGATGGCAAGTGAATCGTCTCACCATCAGCTATTTTTTTCTTTGCTCGAGTCCACCAAAGCCATACCGTCTTCCCTGTAATGTTCCACTTGCAGGCAGCTTCTGAAATTTTGCCCTTCATGGGGACCAAGTTCTCAGAATTCACAAGCAAGAAATGTGCAATGCCGTCCTTTTCATCGTCCTTCAGGTTAGTCTTTCCCATTTTAGAAATTTGATTAAAATGTTAATTGTATTTATTGTTCTTGTAGAAGATATTTTATGTTTGCTTTTTTTTTTTTTTTTGTGTTATGGCAGAATATGGAAGTTTGGCAGAGAAGATGGAAGAATATGGAAGTTGGCAGAGAAGATGGAAGAATATGGAAGTTGGCAGAGAAGTGTATAAAGAATGCTGAGATTTGTACTTTCAATTTGTAAATTTGTAATGAAAATTTATAATTTTTGGTTTTTGGCGCAAAGTTGAAATTTTGGCAGGAAAGTTTAATTTGGAGTTGTACTTTCTTCCAATTTGTAAAGTAACTTGTACTTTCACTCAACTTTGTAGAAATTGTTGGCAGTGAAATTAAAAACTAATTTTTCCCTCTAATCTTCACTTTATCATTTTCACCTTTTTCTTAATACTTTAGTTGTATGACACAAATACCCTCCCTTTTCCCACCTTTTCTTAAAACATGTGAAACACCCCATGTTACCATTGGAGTGGATGGGAGGAAGTAATAAGAATAATATAGTAATATAAATAATATTATTAATAATATTATAATATATTAAATGATATAATATATTAATAATAATAACTAAAAAATAAATATGATAATATAATATAAATATTATTAATAATATTATAATATATTAAATAATATAATATATTAGTAATAATAAATAAAAAACAAATATGATAAGTATAATATAAATATTATAAATAATAATAATTAATATAACTAACACTACTACAAATACAGGCAACCACAACGGCCCTTTAACAACGCTTATTCACGAAAATCATCAAAACACGTTGTAGAATTTATTTCGCGAATTTTACCAAACTTAATTACAACGGTTATGTGTTGTTAGCCGTTGTTATTTGTTTTAACAACGGGTCATACTTAAACAACCGTTGTTAATGAAAAAACTAATAACAACGGTTAAATTTTAACCGTTGTTAATGGTTTGGCGCCAAATTAGTGAAAAGTAATCACAACGGTTATATTAGAACCCGTTTTTAATACTTTTTAACAACGGTTGTAATCTCAATAACCGTTGTTATTAATATTATGAAAATCTTAAGAACAACATATTGCTTTATTCTGCTATACGCTACAAACACAAACACAAGCTAATACTGCTACTATATCATCCTTCATTCCTCCCTGATCGTCTCTCTGTCTTCATCTCCGTCACTGTTGTCACGTCTTCTCTCCCTCATCGCGCGTGTTTATCAATCAGGTATATATATGTTTCTTAGCAACGCTTATTATAACTAGATATAGGATTTTTTGGGTTATTATCTAATTTGTTGATAATTTAGCTTAATTGCTTTCCTGAATTTCGTTTATTTGTTTGCCTATTATTGTATTTTCTGAATTAGTTGCCTATTATTACGAATGTAGAATAATGACTCGAACTTGGATGATTGATGCAAATATGAGTGACCGCACCTACAAGGATGGTTTAGCTGAATTTTATGAATTCGTTTCGAACAATTTGAATGGTTCTTCTAGTATTGCATGTCCTTGTGAAAGATGTGGTAATATTAGCTATATGGCTTTTCCGGACGTTAAAATACACCTAGAAAAGTAGAGATTTAGTCGATCCTATACACTTTGGATTTTTCATGGGGAATCATTAGAGGAAGAGAATAACTCTGAAGAAGATGATGTTGAGGTACACGAAAGGCTAACTGATGATCCTGAGTTTGCCGAGTTTTTTGAGTTGGAAGAGTTGGAAGTAGAGAAGTTGAATGTTGGGTCTATAGATAATGAAGAGAATGATGATGAGTCCATTGCTTTTGAAGATGTAGGTGATGACACTAGTAATTGGGATGACCTTAACAACATGTATGAGAAGTTGTGTGAGTCCAAGCACCTCTTTATCCTGGTTGTAAGTTCACAAAAATGTCGGGTGTGGTGAAGTTGTATAATATCAAGGGGGCAAATGGGGTGAGTGACACGTGTTTCACTAGTTTTTTAGCCTTAATAAAGGAGTTGCTTCCAGATGGTAATGTTCTACCCGTTAAGACATATGAGGCGAAAAAACTAATAAGAGGAGTGGGTATGAAATATGAGAAAATACATGCATGTCCAAATGATTGCATATTGTATCGGAAATTATATCAAAACTTAACCAATTGCCCTAAATGTTTGGAGTGGCGTTATAAGGATAAGGAAGGGATCCCGGCTAAGGTGTTGTGGTATTTTCCATTGATACCAAGAGTCATAAGGATTTATGCGAATCCCGATGATGCAAAAATGTTAACTTGGCATGAAACAGGAAGAATAAATGATGGAAAGCTAAGACACCCGGCAGATGGTAAGCAATGGAAATCGTTCGACGCTAAGTATCCCGAGTTCGGCAATGAACCTAGAAACTTACGTCTAGCGCTGTCCACTGATGGAATGAACCCACACGGAAACATGAGTAGCCAACATAGTACTTGGCCAGTAGTGTTGGCTATTTATAACTTACCTCCATATGTGTGCATGAAAAGAAAGTATTTGATGTTGTCGTTAATTTCCGGCCCTAAACAACCTGGAAATGATATAGATGTATATTTGGAACCTCTTCTAGATGATTTGCGATTGTTGTGGGATAGTGGGATAGAAGTATTTGATGCATATAAGAACGAAACTTTCAATTTGAGAGCGATGTTATTGTGTACAATAACCGACTATCCGGCTTATGGCGACCTTTCCGGGCACACAGTTCATGGGAAAGAGGCTTGTCCATTGTGTGGGGAGGATATCGAGTCCGAATACTTGAAGTCTTCTCGTAAGTATGTGTATATGGGAAATAGGAGGTTCTTGTCTCATGACCATTGTTATCGCAAGATGCTGAAAGCATTCAATGGAAGACAAGAACTTCGTCAACCTCCTAGAATTTTGAGTGGGCATGAAGTTTATGAGAAAGTAAAGCATATTGAGATAGATTATGGGAAGAAGAGCGGCTCTAAATTGTCTACTCGTGGGTATAAGAAAAGATCCATATTTTTTGATAAACTTCCATATTGGCCGACTGGAGGTCGAGCATTGCCTCGATTTCATGCACATTGAGAAAAATGTCTGTGATAATATTATCAATACCCTTCTTAATGTTCCCGGTAAAACAAAGGATAACGCCGCAGCTAGGGAAGATATGAAAATGATGGGTATTAGGCTAGAGTTGGCACCACGAAGAGAGGTAATCGTACATTTTTACCGCCAAAGCTTTTTACCCTTTCACGGAATGAGAGAAAAGAGTTATGTGCATGCTTGAATGGAATTAAAGTGCCACATGGTTATTCGTCGAACATCAAAAGCCTAGTGTCGATGCAAGACCTAAAACTCACCGGGTTAAAGTCACATGATTGTCATACTTTGATGCAACAATTACTACCTGTGGCTATTCGTTCCATTTTACCTGAAAAGGTAAGATATGCTATAACTAGATTCTGTCTCTTCTTCCAGTCCATATGCGAGAAAGTAATCGATCCCGATGACGCGGATTCATTGCAGGACCTCGTTGTAACCTCTCTTTGTCAGTTGGAAATGTATTTTCCACCCTCTTTCTTCACTATCATGATTCATCTGACCATTCACTTGGTTAGGGAGATTTTGTACCTTGGGCCCGTGTACTTGAGATACCAGTATCCTTTCGAAAGATTGATGAAAGTCTACAAGGACTATACATCTAATCGGTATCGTCCGGAAGGTTGTATTGCTGAACGCGCTATTTTAGACGAAGCTCTTTCATATTGTTACGCTCATCTCTCCCCTGAGGAGTTGATTGGCGTTCCTAAGAATCGTCATAGTGACTGGATGACCGGAAAAGGTATTAGGGGCCGGGTTGAAAAAATTGTGACACGTGAAATGTTGCATTTAGCACACATGTATGTGCTAAACAACGAAGATGAGGTGCAACCTTATATTCAACAACACAAAGATGAGCTCAAATACGATCACCAAAACAAGACCGAGAAGTGGATTGCGAACGAGCATACGAAGACGTTTCCGAGTGGTTTAGGAATATTGTCTTACGATTATCTTGATCAAACTGGTGATGACATCTCTCCTAGGTTACTACGTCTTGGTTTAGGTCCAAATGCCAGGGTCACCTTTTACAACAGTTTTGCCATTAATGGATATACTTTTTACACCCGCGAGCAAGATGAGGTGAGCACAATGCAAAATAGTGGTGTGAGTTCTGAATTTGAGGCAATGCACTTTGCTACTTCAAAAGATAAAAAGCCTATTTGGGGAAAATGCCTTTATTATGGTGTTATTCAAGAAATATTGGTACTAGATTACATTGATTTCACACTGCCTTTGTTTCGATGTAACCGGGTTGATAACAACATCCATTGTGTCCGAAAGGATAAGATGGGATTTACGTTGGTCAATCTGGGTAAGGTTGGCAATAATAAGGATGATCCTTTCATAATGGCATCCCAAGCTAAACAAGTGTTCTATGTCACCGATCCTATGGATAAGAAGTGGTCTGTTGTACCGTCTATAAGGAAAAGAAGGAGTAGTCCATCCGATAATGATGATGATGATCGGGATGTCGTTTTTGAGGGAATGGATCGATCTACCACCGTATCTTATTTCGACGATGTTGACACTGATCATGAGGACACCGAAAGCATCTATATGCGTGATGACCATGGTGAAGGTATTTGGGTTAACGAAGAAACTATGACATCCAAGAAACGTCCCCGATCCCGAGATAGTTCATCAGGACACATACAATATATGCATGCATGCTGGTGTAAGTTGTCTTATTTTCTTGATCTTATTATTAGATGTAGATGCTTTGGTGTTGAAATTGTTTGAATAATGTATTGTTACAGTTTGGACCGTAATGGAATTACGATAATTTTTTTTAAAAAAAGAGGTTCAACAATAACAACGGTTATATTTAAATTACCCGTTGTTAATACTTTCAACAACGGGTGTAGTACCTCTACCCGTTGTCAATTATTTTTTTGACGTATTTCATTTTGGCGCAAATTTGGTGAAAATATATTACAACGGGTATATGTTACCCGTTGTAATAAACTTTTGACAATGGTTGACTTTTATTGACCCGTTGTTATTAACATATAACAACGGTTCTTATTTGAGCACCCGTTGTTAATAGTTTGTCTTAATAAAAAACTAATATAGAAACCCATCCAAAGATGCCATACACAAACTAACACACACAACATTATTACTCCAACCGTTGGTATCCTGTGTTAATCCTTCTCTCTTCCTCGCTTTTTACATTCTCGTCGCCCGCTTTAAAACCCGAATCCGTTGCCTTCCCTTATCATCCTGCTCGTTCTCTTTATCATCATCATCAACAAGTATGTTCACTTTAATTTTGTGTTTCGTCATTAGGGTTTTAAGACGATCATCTTGTTTCTTTTTTCATGCATTTGTTTGTTTTTCGTCTTCTTTGTTATCTTTATCATCCCGCATCATCTACTTTACTCCTCTTATCGGGGTTTAGGATTTTAGAAGCTCAATCATTGTTTTTTAAGTTTTCATTCCTATTAGGGTTTAGGGTTTTAGATAATACTCTGCATGTACGTTGTTAAGTTTTTCATATCCAGCTATATCATTCATATTTGGTTTTTAGGATTATCATGGGTGAAAAACGTAAAAGAAGTCAAAAGAATAATGAGCCTGGTGATAATAAGCCTGGTGAGAGGGGTGCTACGAAGTGCAAGAAAGTCCTTGCGCTATAGCCGCTAAACAGTAGTTCGAAATAACATGGAGTGAGAAGGGTTTCCCTCTTTGGTCCAAATGCGGGTCTTTTCTCCAATTGGATTGGTGCTTGCACAAGACAGTTTGTGCCTATCCATTTAGAGGATGTTAAAAGTTTGAATCCAAAATTGGCGGAGTTATACTTGGCTCGTATAAAGGAAGGCTTTATTATACCCGATGAAAGTCATGATGAGTATTTAATGCATAAGGCAAATGATGTCCACAGGCCGTGGAAGTGTGGCGTTGCTAGGGATTGGTTGTATGTGGACAAGGCAACGGGGAGATGCGTAAGAGCCCACCGGAAAACAAGTGTCCCACCATCAAGCGGGAAGAATGGGATCTTTTCAAAAAGATGAGAACTACGAGAAGTTTCAGGTTAAATATCCTCGCCTTTTAACGATTTACCTATCATTTTTTTAATTAATGAGTCCTTTATATAATCTTTTTATTATCTCATCTACTTGCGCTTTTATATAATTATTTGAAGGCCGTTAGCAAAAGAAATCGTGCTAACATTTCATGCAAGAAGGGGAAATTCTATGGTTCTCGGGCGGTTACTGAGAAAGATAGAAGAGGACCTCGTAAGTAGCATGCATTATTGCCCTGTGAGACTTTATTTTTTTAATCACACTTGGACTTGCATTGATACACATTTACGTGTATAAATGTTACCATGTTAATGTGTAGGTGGCAAAGGGAGTGAAAGAGGTGGATCGGCATGTAACTTATAAACATGGGCACACGCCTAAAGGATCCCGGTCGTCGCATGACAAATACGATGTGGAAGTTTTGGCCAACATAGTAAGCATTATTTTATTAAGACGAGTTCATTACTAACTTTATTATTTTAGTCACAAATATAATTTGAAGTTTATTTAATATATTATAGGATAACGTATTGAAAGAGGTAGAAGAAGGGAAATTCACTCCCGGTGGTCGTAATGACGTTCTTGCTAGAGCGATCGGCCGACCCGAACATCCAGGTCGTTTGAGGGGCGTCCCGTTACAGGTTGGAGTAACGAAATATTATGGGAAAACTGCGCCGATAAAGAAGAAAAGGAAGACTAAGTCCGAGAACGCTGACATGGTAACATTTATTCTATTATTTTCATTTAAGTTCAATTCACATGTTATTGTTGGGATAAAAATTGCTGACACATTACATTCTTGGCAAGCGACTTGATTAATGGCATCCGTACTACTAAAGCTGAATCTTTGGAGGTAAGCTTTCCGAAGAAGAAGTGAAGATGATGGAGGATGTCATTTCTAAAGGGGTAATAATAAGGTACAACAGATTGGTGAAGAGGCCGCTACTACCTTGGCAATACATGAGAAGGAAGTATCGGTCAACGAGATTCAGAAAGATCAGGTACCTAATAATGCTTCCGAAGTTGTAACAACTAAAGCCGATCAGGTACCTAATATACTTCCTTATTTTTCTTTTGTTTTTTTTTTTGGGTAAGATCGGGGGTGTGTTCACCGCCAACTTCGACATGGTGCCATTGAATTGGTTAATTTTATTAGGTAAATAATGGGTCCGAAAAGGAGATGCAACTTGATGAGAAGACGGTGATGGAAAACAAAGATACATCCCCTTCAAGTCGGTTCCCTTTTTCGATAAGGTATGCATGAAGTGTTTAATTAGTTAAATTTATATGAATGCTTTGAAGTTTGTGCAAAAATCGGCTGAGACAGAAAGCGTTTTTGCAAAATCTTTTGAATCTTTGAAGCGTTTTTGCAAAGATATATATAATAATGTATATGTATGTGTATATTCTTCAGGCCGTAAACAATAGGCCGTTATTCTTGCGACCCTAATAGAATCGAAAAGCCACATGTGCGTGTTGGCGGGGTCTCGTAGAAAACAAATCTGCAGCGAAATGAAATCGTAGTTATTCATGGCGAAAAACTTTTGCCGAATCATACAATAGTAGAGATAACTACAGTCTTTCCAGGCCATGAAAACTTTCCACCGCTTCCCCCGATTCGTGACGACATTACCATTCCGGGAGATGCGCTTGGAAGTTTCATCCAATGGCCTAATACTCACATCTACTTGGCGAAGATGTCTCCGCCGCCTCACTTTGAGCAAATGAAAAAGCGCATTGGGGTTAGAAGAAATACCTTTATATATATATAGGTGTTACATTTTTAATTGTTGAATGTTTTTATATGTTAAATTTATATGTTATTTTTTTTTGTAGGGAACAAAAAAGGCGGCTTTGGCGGATAAGCCTAAGTCCACAGACATGCCAACAACCTCGACTTCACAACAACTTGATGAGGTATGTATTTAATTAACTTCTCCATTTTTTTAAAAATTAACCTCGCCCCTTTATTTATATTTTTCTGTATTTATAAAAAGCATGGTAATTTTGTGTAGGGGACAAAAAACCGATAAGCCTAAGTCCCCGGTCTTACTCTACTACTACTACCTCATCATTGAAAGAGCGGGTTGACGAGGTATTTAATTAAGTACGCTTTTATTTTTATTACTCCAACTAGGATATGTTACCTTTGGATTTTTTATTATTTTAATTATCTATACTACATGTGTAGGCTGGTGGTAGTAGCACCACATCAAAGACTCATTCTTTCCGTAGTGAAAGTTAGGAGTATAAACTCCACAAAATATAAAGGGAAGGATTACATGCAAAAAGTAAGAACGGGGACGATGATGAGACTGTATGAGGAGGCTGGCCATCGCATAGCCTCCGAGCAACTGATAATTATTCCGCTCGAGGAGGATATTCTAGGGGCTGAGCGCCAAGCATGCATATCATGGGATCTGTTAGCCGTATGGGCTGGACTAGACCAGATTGATATAGCACACATATTTGTTTGGATGAAGTAAGTTTCTTAATAAATAATTTCATAGTCTAATATTCTGACTACTAGTATAGGTAGATAGTGTTTTAAATACCGGAATTAATACCGTAATAATGTAGGATATTGCAAACCAGAGTGATCCCCGAGAAGAATATTCCATCTGATCAATACGGATTCATGTGCCCCTATGTTTTATCTTTATTTATTCCGGATTTCTCGTTCGAACAACGGGTAGATTATATTGCTCGAATTGGCGACAACCAAGAAGGCGATTTTTGGCGTTTATAATGAAAAAGGGTAATAAACAAATTAATATTACGTTTCCCCCTACAATTGCATTTTCATAACTAATATATGTACTTGTTAATAATGATGATGTCTCTTGATGTAGGACTCATTGGGTGCTAGCGACCATCATGCCGACAAAGAAAAAGTTTTCGGTTGGACTCTTTACATCATCAACCAAGCGAGACTTTTAAGCACTTGATTAAAATGTAAGTTTATAATACTGATTTATTTATAATAACATTTTCAATTTTTATTTATAGAAAAAAGCTCGTTCATATTTTTGCCCCTAAAAAAATTAGTTTTACGCCTCCTTTTTTATTTTTTAAAAAAAGGGCCTTTAAGAAGAAAAGAGCAAACGAGGAGGATCAACCCACGAACGATTCGATGTTGGCCCCGATTTTTTTTTTTTACGATAACAGGGGTACGTGCTTAAATACAATAACATTAAGTGCAAAATCTGTGTTTAATACTAATACAATACCTAAAGTTCAAGATTATGATGTGAGCCTTCTCTCGTCTGTTTTTTTATGTAATAATAGGTCCCTCGCCAGCCGGATAGCATACAATGTGGATACTACGCTTGTCGGTTCATGTTGGAGATTATTAGGCGAAGATATCTCGTTATTCCAGAAAGGGTTAGTAATAATTTAAACATGTGTTTATTACTTTTTTTAAATTAGAGCTAATGTTGTCTTGCAATTGTTGCTATATATACCATGATGTTGCTAATGTTGTCTTGCTTGCCGCTATATATACCATAATGTATTCTCTTTGTTTTTTCCGCGTATGTAATCAACCAGTCTAACAGATTGAGCAATACTCAAGTATAGATATAGACGAGGTAAGAGACATGTGGGGCAACTACGTCTTAGAATATATATAGATAGAAATGCATGATACTATACTCACAGTTTAGATCAACTTATTAGTAATTTTTTTGTTGAAGTTAGGGAATGATTAATTAGTTCATGTAAATTCAACTCCTTGTAATTATATATATATGATCTTTCTTTGTTGTATGTGGTTGAATTGAATCTATTGAGTTCGATGAACCCGCTATGATTTATCTTTGTCTTTGGTATATGGTCTTTGCTTGATATATGCGAGGTTTTGAATGGCATGAAACAAATTTAATTTTTCAGAACATTAGGTGTACGTAATAAAAACGGTTACTAAAAAAAAACCGTTGTGAATACCTTTCACAACGGTTAATAAAAATAACACCGTTGTGAATGACATTTACAAATACCCGCGCATAATATTCAACAACAGGTTTTAATCAAAGAACCGTTGTTAAAAGTATTCACAATTTTGGAGGTAAAATTACAACAACGGGTATTAAACAAAGAACCGTTGTTACTAACAATTTCAACAACGGGTATTTAACATAAACCCGTTGTCAAAAGACTTCATAATTTTGGAGGGAAAGTTACAACAACGGTTATACATACGACAACCGTTGTTATATTATTCCCTCCAAAATTTTGAAACACTTTCCACAACGGAGAACACCCAACAACAACGGCTTTTAACCGTGGTGAATACTTTAGACAACGGTTTCACTAAATAAGCAAACCGTTGTAAATACCTTCTACAACGGCCGCTTTAACAACGTCCGCTTTTTTATTTTACAACGGTTTTTACCCGTTGTTATAGGCTGTATCTGTAGTAGTGTAATAATAATAGTAATAATAATAATAATAATAATAATAATAATAATAATAATAATAATAATAATAATAATAATAATAATAATAATAATAATAATAATAATGTAAATGCCGATGTTTTATACTATGCTTTTATTGCGTCCCGTTTGCAGTCTGCTGATTTGCAGGCTAAGCTCCTCGGCTCTTCTGGTATTGTAGCTGCTGGCCCTGCTTTTGATGATGCCGCGCGGATGTTTACTGCGACTACAGGCTCTGTTATCTTAGGTAACCCTAGTGAAATTGCTGCCCCTGAATTTATGAAGAAATTGGCAGATATTTATTTCGCGACGGTTGCTGCTGCCTCAAAGCTGTTTTCTCTTTGACACCACGCCAGCTTGCTTTGTGGCAGTCTCAGCAGAGTTCTCACTCCTCTGATTGGTTGCGTGCGGTTCCTATCTCGGGGTTGGGTCAGACTATGAATGGGAGGACTTACCGTAGTGTGCTTGGGTATCGTCTGGGTGTTCCGTTATTCACGATATCCAGGCCCTGTCTTGCTTGCTCTCGGGTTTTTGCTGAGGATGTTTTTGGGGACCACGTTGTTTCTTGTACTGGTACTGTGGGCGTTAAACATCGGCATAACCTCGTCCAGGACACTCTTTTCGACATCTGCTATAGATCATGTATTTCTGCGGGAAAGGAGGTTGATATCGGTTTGGTTGACGGACAAGGTGGCTCTCTTCGTCCTGCGGATTTGCTGCTTTATTCTTGGGCCGGAGGGCGTGATGTGTGCGTTGATTTGACAGGGTCTTCTCCTTTGACTCAGACTGGGATGACGGATTTTGTGCCTGGCCGGGTTGTCGCTGATGCTGCTCAGCGTAAGTGTGCGAAGTACGGGGATTTGTGCGTGGCAGCGGGTTATGGTTTCCTTCCCTTCTCTTTCTCTTCACTTGGGGAGTTGGGTTCGGATGTTGTTGCCTTGCTCAAGCAGATCCAGAAATTCTCGGTATCTCAGGATGCGGGGGCTCGGGTGACCGCTTACATTTTTACTAGACTTAGCTTTGCTGTTGCTAAGGGTGTGGGAGCCCGGATTGTCTCTCGGTTCCCCACCAATTTCATGTAAACTTTTATTTTTCATTTAGTGAAAGTTGCGCGCATCTTTTTTTTTTTAATTTTTTTTAAATAATAATAATAATAATAATAATAATAATAATAGTAATAATAATAATAATAAATGATGTAATATAATAAGTCATTAATATAATAAAAATAAATATGTTATTAATAATATTAACAAAAATGAATATATTAATAAAATAATAAATATAATAGAACAATATAATAATAATAATAATTATTATTATTATAATAATAATAATAAATATTAATACCCTAATATTACCATTAATCATAATAATATAATAATAAATAAATATAATAAATAGTAATACTAATATAATAAATTTTAATAAAATAATAACAATAGTAAATAAATTAATATAATAATAATGATAACAATAAGAATATAAAATAAGATAATAATATTAATGTTGAAATAAACCACTCTGAACTGAACTGAACTGATCTGAACTGAACTGAACTTAATAGAGCTGAACTAAACTGAACTAAACTTATTAGAACTGAAATTAAGTCCAAAAAAACAGGACCTTATATATACGATCAAAATTCAATATGAAAAAAAAAAAAATTACGGGTTAAAATTTTGACATTTACACTATTTCAAAGTGTACAAGATCTGATTTGTTGAATTGAATATGGTTTAATCTTCTATTTTGTCTCCTATACTGATGAATACGGAGAAAAAAGGTGAGTAGTGAAAAAGTTAGATACTCCGTATAATCTATACAACCATAATTATTACGTAACTCGTTTTTTTCTTTCGGCCACAATTAATACGTTTGTGGCATGACAACTTGATTTTCCTTTGGTAATGGTTATTTCTTTCCCTGCTTATGGGGGATGAGTCATATGTTAATCATTAGAATCCAATATCACTAATCCAGCTATTATGTCAATCTTGATTAAATTAAATCAAATATTAATTGAATTATATTACATGGTACGTGCTCCTCAAGCTTGCACACAATGATATTTCTCATATTATTGCTAATTTATTTATTGTACTTCATATCATGTATTATTATGTGTTCTGATTTATTATTTATTTATTTATATTTATTTATTGGGTTTTTAATTTATCCGTTATTATGTGTCTATGTTCACGAGCTTCCTGAATGGTAAGTATTGAAATCCTATTAGTGGATTATGTCATTGAATAAGAACCTTTTTTTGAAAATTATATTTGTTTTGATTGTGCACATATTATTGGATCGTAGTGAGTATATATTTTTCCTATCAATACTTTGCCCTGAAGTTCACAGTTTTTATCTATTATCTATTTTAGACTAGAAATTCCATAAATAGAAGTTGTATACCAGAAGTATACGAGATTATAGTCATGTTCCCAGAAGAAACATTGACGAATCTTACCTACATACACGAGACACATGTTGTGTCCTATATCACATCATATATCTAGCCGGATTGTGGGTAACTAAGAAAGTTTATACCCGTTTGCATTGTGGGTAACTAAGAAAGATTGCCATGGATTGTGGGTAACTAAGAAAGTTGACATGAAATGATTCAAATGTGACAATAAAGCCATCCGTGTTCTTATTATACCCGTTTGGATAAACATGAAGTTTATCCTAAGGAAAATATAAGTGCTCTCTCTGTAATCCTTACTTCTTAAAAAGGGAGGACTTGAGTGAACTGTAGCAATAAATAGTAACATCCAAAGTCTCCCTCTATCCTTAGATTTACCCATTAGATCTCCACCTTCCATTCTCTGCTATACTCTCAGCCACAACTTTTCGTCATTTTTTCTTCATCACTTCTCATCCGCTTATTTTCATCGCCTCTAGAAAACCCTACTCAATCCTTTTTACTCTATAGCTCCATCTCAGTGACATTTTCCCCTTTCTCCTTAAATATCACACCACAATGACAATGGCAGGGTGACGATGATGGTGCTGATGATGTGTCGACGACGGAACAACCCCTGATGATGCCGATGGCAACACTTTTAAGGTTACATCGTCTTTCTCCTATTCCCTGTTCATTATTTCGACTTCTTTTCCTGAGTTTTTTTGTTTATAACTTTGAATTTGATCAGCGTTTCGTGGGCTTTTTTTGCTCATATATTAGGTTATTGTTGTGCTGTTGAATTGAATTTCAGGGTTTTGATTGATTTTTAGTGTCTTTCTTTTAGGCTTTCCTTATCTTGTTTTTCAGTTTCAAGTTTGGTTGTTTTAGTTTCAGTTTCGTATTAGTTTCATCAGTCTAGTTACAATACTCTTTCGTATCCCCTTATCCTCACACGAAGATCAATTCCTTCATATCGGGAAAATCATTTGTATGGTCGAAATTAGGGTGATCAATTGATATCCTTGTTTAATCAGTTTGGTATTGTGGTAATTTATTATCCGTGTTTATCTCTTCATTCAATATCAGACCGCAGCTTTGGCGATGAGGACTTGGTGTCATGGTAGTGACGATAAGGTGTTGATGTGATGGCAATGACGATGACGCTTTTGATGACAACTGCGGGAACAACGATTCATTTCTCCCTTTCTTTTCTTAATCTGAACTCAGCCGATGATTTTAGCTCCCATCTCCAATTATCTAGAACTGGTAAGCTCATCCTTTTCATTTTTTTCTGGGTTTGTTGCCGATTAGTATTACTCTTATTATTGTTGTTGCCATTGCTTTAATGCTTTATGCTTGTTACCGATATGAGTAATAACAATAATATCTTGTTTTTCAGTTTCAACTGCTTTATGCTTGTACAAGGCGGCAACCGAGCCTCATTTATTTGCTGCAACAATACTTGGTGTGTGTAATGGTAATAGGTATGAGGTGTCGTTGCTGAGTATGGTGATTGGGTCGCCGACTAATGTCTGAATATTCGCGAATATTCGCTTATCTCTGCTGCTTTTTGGTTTAACCACTGAGTTTCATTTTGATATTAGGAACCGAATATGATTCGGAACATGCTGGGATTCAACGTTTGTCAAGGGTGTTAATATGAATAAGGGAAGAATGGATTTTGACGCGCTGCTTGCTATAAGTGGCAGGCCGATGTACTTCATTCGCTGGTTAGTCACTTGTATATATAAATTTACCTGTTGATACTGAGTATTTTTGTATTGCGATAAACATGTCTTTTCTAGATTTCTAAGTGGTGCACGTTATTGAGACCATAGACTTCAATAGAGAATGGGAGAATTAATTCAATTTTATTATTTTTCAGCTATAAGTGGTGCACGTTTAGTCTCTATTTTCAGCTGCAGGCGATTAATTCTATATTATAATTTTTTTTTTCAAAATTACACAGGTTTGACGAAAATAAAGAATGGGAGAAATTTACGCACCTTCCTAGGAAACGGACTACTGATTTCGGTAGATCATTTTATCAAGAAGAATAATGTGCAGATTATTATCCTTGTGAGTTCATCAATACTCTCCAAACCATGCATTCACTCATGAAAATTTCATTATCCTTCAATGACACGATGTGCTGCTTTTTTGAACATTTCAGGGACCGGAAAGAAAGAAATGGAAAATCTAATTCAAGAACTGGAAAATCTTTTTCCTAATAATGCAAGAGGATTGACAAAATTTGATATGCCCTTACCTCACATGATCGTAGCGGGGGATGATTTCACGCTCATCTCAAGCAGGTGAGCCTTGTGGCCTAATTCAGTATATGCTATGCTTATGGAATGGTATTGATCGACTCAACTTAATGCTTCCTTCAAATTTGATTCTTATACTTTTGATTAACTTGTTTGGGTTTTTTTTAACTCAGATCCTAATTGTGGCTTCAACTATAGGACTTGTTGATACTGTAAAAGAAGGATTCACCAGATTCCAAATGGGACATTTCAACGCAAATGTAATGACCTGAACTGACTTAGTGACTTAGATACTCTTGATTTAAACTGGAGTCAGATTTATCAGAATCTCGGTCTCTAACAATATGACTTGGTTTTTGTTGTGCTCAGTGTGATGCTATAGACCCTGGAGATGTAAATGCGGTAGTGGCGGGGAGTGAAGAAGACGATGTAGCAAGCCGTTGAACTCCTGCTTTCAAACAGATGATATTCAACTCCATGGGTCAAGATTTCTTATGGAAGGTCGGTATTTACTCGATCTTCAGAGCTTGCCTTGTACTGTTTCATACTTAGCTCACTGCTCATTGTACTTGGTTGTCTTATTGAGTACACATAATCATTTTTTAGCCACTTGACCTCACTAATCATTATGTAAGTTACTACATGAGTTTAGTTAGTTTTTATGTTGCTTATTGTTTATTATTTTGATCTTTGATTTCTCGGTTGGGTTTGTTACTTCTTGGGGAAGGAGTTGTGAACATAAGACTGGGTTGGAGTGGACATTGGTTGGTTAACTTGGTTTAGGTTGTTTGGAACTTTGTCTGCTGCTTAAATGTATAACGACCTAAGTGACCCGATTGCCAACTCAATGCTCAATAATTGAATAGTCTATGTTCTGAATGTACTGTTAATTCTGTTGATCAGCACCACAATTAATCAGTGGTGAGTTCATGTCAACATTTGTTTGATTGCCGTTTCCAATGGGCTTATTGTAGTCGTCTAAATTGACTTTTAGTCTTCTAGCAAACCGTTGTTTCACTATATACTTGTGTTTGTTATTCTTAACTGACTGATAAACATAACATTTACCCTTTGGAGTTTGTATGTCGTGGATAACTTGTATGATCGTTGTTTCAAGCTTTATCATCTCACATTAATTATCTCATTCATAATTCCCTTGTCACCTGGTTTGGACATGATTACGGTAATATTTAGTTAATTTTCTTTTAGTTTGACGTGTATATTTTATGTTTTTTGGTTAACGTCATTTTGTATACCGTACTTTGAACTCACACCTGAATTCTTTCTTTCGGTAGATGTCTCATTGTTCCGTATGCGTATTGTGGAGATGGACGCAATATGCCTATTGACGAATCTGAATTGTTGGGAAATAAGGTCCAGATATGTGTATCTACCGTGTCCAAGTGGATAATCGAGTTTGATGAATGGTGATTTTATTTGGGTGATGTCTCATGTTATGTGCGGGAAGTATGCACTGCAATAGAAAATGCCTCATACAGTATTGTGTAAACCTAGAAAAACTGGCCTAGCACAAATCATCTGACCCACTCTATCCACACCATCCACACCCTGATATACAAACTTTAATATGTCGCTCCCACCCCGATGCTAAACACCCTCGCCTTTTGGTGTTTAGTTGATTTGAGTGATGTCTAATGTTATGTGCAAAAGTATGCACTTGAAAAGGAGGTTTGGAAGTGTTCACTTCTTCTTTTCTTGGGAAGTGGCGGCATATGGTGGTTATATTATGTTCTCATTAATGGTAGAACCGGCGGTGTACATGAGTAGAGTCCTTCAAAGTTAGCGGCTTTTACATGATTATCTGGCTCATAGATTTGACTCTTTTATTTGTTGGAAATTTTTCTGATTTATGAGTGGTGTGGACATTTCCATATAGTAGTTTTCCTTATATTTAGCTCATAGACTTCGTCCAAGGTGCAGGAAAATTGAAAGGAAAATGGAAGCAACATTTGGAAACTAGGAACTAGGGATGTGTTTGGACTAAAACTTCTTAAATAATAGTAGATTTTACTATTTTCTATTTGGATCTCGTGGTGTTCATATTTTTTTTTTCTATCAAATAGGAAGATCGTTTTCTTAACATGTTGCTATTGAAGAATAATATGAGCAACGATGCTTTTTCACACCTCGCCCATCCTCCCTCTTTATCCCCTACTCCCCCGATGCTCATATACATAATGAGAGGTCAATAATAGTATATCTGAATTATCAAAAAGCAAAAAAAGTGTTCTGAGATATTAATTTACATTACTAATTTTGCAGTCAAAGGGCCACTTTAAGGGATCGTCTTGTTATGGAGCATAATGTGATACACTGAGGCAATGTCAACAATATTGGAGCTGTCAAAGAATGGACCCTTCAGGGACAACCTTACAACCAAATTGATGCAAGGTTAGCTATTGCTACAACAAAGCAATGTATTTGGCAGTGATTAATGGAGAGGATGTAGTTCAGGTCAAAATTTTGCTGTCTATTTTCTGTTTCTATTCACACATAGAGTATTAGTCTTTCCGTACTTAAATAACTCAGTTAATGGTGTCATTACTCTATATAAAAATGATAATTGAAACTAACTACTTATCACTGGGATTCTTGTTTAAAAAATACGATGCAATAAATAATGAGGTGTAACAGATAAGCCGTACCTATTCAGCAGAAATACAATAAGCTTATCTGTAAAATGTGTTGCGAAAAAAAATAGAAGCAATTTTAATAGATCTTGATTCTCTCAAACTTTGCCAAGAAACAGAACGAGTATATATGTTACCTTAGGTTTGTATCTCTTTTGGGAACAATAATGGAACTCAATATGGTATTGTAGTTAACGTGTGCTGTTTGGTTACAAATTGAACTCAATACGGGATTGTATTTAACATCTGTTGATTGGTTATTGGATCGTTAAGTTATCTCCCTGTTCATTTTCTGTGTAGATCGTACCCGTTTCTTGGTGTTGGAGTTAATTTTATACTGAGTTGTTATTTATTTTGGGGGAGTTGTTCAAATGAGTGGGTATTCGAGGCAGAGACAAGGAGAAGGCTGGATTGTTCAGGTTAAAAGGGCGATATTCATAGGTCTAGCCTCGCCAAAAGGGACAGTGAGAGGTAACTAACTGTAGTGTGCATCTTTATTTGTTTAGTTATGCTGTTACTGTGAAAAATATTATTTGGACTTAAGATGACCTCTTTTTATGTGACCTGCTTCATTGAATGCTAACTGAAATGTGTAGGCTGCCTTTCATCCTGCCTCTCTTGTTCTCCTTTCACTTCACGCCTTTCGTTTTTAGCCTCTGCTTCCTTTCATTCTCCGCCTTTTCTCCTTTCCTTTTCTCATCTTTTCCTCTTTGTATCCTGAGGTTTATAATCTGTAGCGAGCTAAGGAACGATTTAATCAACAAGTGGCAATGATTGGCAACATCATCGCACAACACTCCAGGTTTTAAAATTCTGTCCTTTAAAATTGTACCCTTAATTTAGAGATTACGATTGACATTATGTGTCTATCCTTATATGCAACCATTCTCATTTTTGCTCTCGTCAGCTCAAGGTTCGTCGGCTCAGGGTGATGATGAGAAAGATGAACAATTCAAGAACTTGCAGCGAAGAAGAAAATTGACTCGGATACCGGAAAAAAAGGGCATTTCAAATAATTAGTGTACAAGTAACTCTTTTATGCATGACTACCTTGTTCTCCTTGTATACATTCTCCACTTTGTCCCATCATAATCCTATGTACCATGTATATTCATACCTTTATTATGACTTTCATCCTATATGATGATGCTCAGTTGCTCACCCACAATAATGCAATCAAGCAGTCAATATGGTCATTGCTTGGTTTGACCCAGATTGGCAAAGTAATTCACAAACTATTCTATACACATAAGCACAACACCTACACGATATGCCTATCGGGATTTCATAAACAGTTGTCCAAATTGGGGCTCCGCGCTCGGGAGGGCGCGGCGCAACAACTAGTTTTTTTTAAAAGGCAATACATTACACTGGGACTGAGTATATTTGGATCTCCTAAATTGGGCATTATGGTTTAGCACTTGAAAAATCAACTGCATAAGACAATTAAGGTGGATATTATGATATATTGCCCATTAAATCTATCTGGTATAGATAGTTTTTACCACCTTAGGGGGAGAATGATAAGGAAAAGCTGGTAAAAACAAACCAGTATGTTGTCCCTAACTGAACCTGAAGTTCAGCGGTTTGTTTTCAATTTGAAATACATCAAATAAAAGGTTCATGGAATTAGAAACGATGGTATTCATTTGTCTATGAAGATGTATTATAATACCAGTTTGATCACTTTATCAAATTGTGATATGTTAGATTAAAATCTATGGTTTAATTATAATCAGTTAGCCCTATATGTGGTATAGCGAGCTATAGATTAGTCATAGAAAATAAATGTGATAAAATTAAGATTCTTGCCATATTGAACAATAACCACACATGAAAGGTAGTGTGAGAGGCATATCGGTTCACATATTTCAAGTAAGAAAATGGCGAGCATGGGCAGTTGGTACTCCTATGGAGTAAAGAAATTTGGATGTCCCGGAAGTGACATATATATCTGAATGTTAATAGATGGCCTATATAGAAAAGAACTGGTACCATATATATTCATATATCACTTAACAGTACTGACAAATAAATATCGCGATATGTTGAAATTATATCGATATGTTTAAAGAACCGATATGCATTTGCGCGCTGAGTTTAATGGACTGGATAATGGGAATCTTATAAATAAGTCCACTTTTATTGTCGACATATAGGCCCTGTTTGGTAAACAGCGGATTAATATTGGCAGAAGCAGATTGTAAAAGCAGATTGTAATTAGCAGAATTTGTTGGCAGATTTGACTAGCATATTCAATTAGCAGAATTTGTCAAAGGTGTTTGGTAATTAGCATAATTAAATTAGCAGATTAGCTAATTCCTTTGTAAAATGACAAAAAAGGACATGATTAAATTATTGACTAGTATTTGTCAAAATACATCACACAAACAACTTTAATGACTAATGTCGATTTCTTCTACTAGCCATCAAACTAGAAGTAATGTTATCGCGAACAGTTGACATTTCTTTAGTTCCCGAAGACTCGGTTGCAGGTTGCGAAGAATGATTAGCCACATCTTGTAATACATCTGGAGGTATAAAATCCGGATTTTCATCAATGATTTTAAAAGCTTCATCCCTAATTGTATTCCTTCTTATATAATTATGTAATGCAAAAGTTCCACAAATAATCCGATTTTGATCTTGTAGGGTGTATTGAGGCATCTTTCCTAAAATTTTCCATCGCGCTTTGAGAACACCAAATGCCCTCTCAATACAATTTCTTAATGAAGAATGAGCCATGTTAAAAAGTTCCTTAGAACCCCTCGGAGGAGCCCCTCTAAACTCATTTTCATGATACTTCACTTTTGGGTACGGCGTCAAGTACCCTACTCTTTCTGGATAACCTTTATCAGCCAAATAATATTTACCTAATACAAGTAATTAAAATATTAATAATTATCAACATTAAATTGTATTGACTGAAAAAAAAGTCAATCTTAATGAAATCAAAATATTTACCTCGTGGCGGGTAAGGAAATTTTAAACTCGGATTCCCAATTGCATCGAGAAATATACGAGAGTCATGTGCTGAACCTTCCCATCCAGGCAAAACATATGTAAATAATAGATCAAAGTCACATGCTGCCAATACATTTGTAGTTGGTATGCTCTTTCTTCCTCTATATCGTAATTGATCTTCTTCGGGGACAACTACGCTTATGTGTGTACCATCTATAGCGCCGATATAATCCTAATATATATATCATATTATTGTTCATTAGTATATATACCTTGTTAAAGATGCGAAATAACGTATATTCAAATAATCATACACAATTACCTTAAAATATGGCATATATCGATCATCATTTGCAATTTTTGAAGGAATTTCTTTGAATTCTGGATCTCTTGGCCTCAGTATATCTCTTATTAGACCATCCATTGCATCTAACACTTCTTTAAAAACTCTACTCACGGTTTCACCTGATCGTTGAAACCTCTCTTGCACATCTCTATTGGATGCGCCCTTACTAAGAGTGTATACATATAAACCCACTTTTTCAATGATCGACATCCTATGTGAACTACATAGCCCATACTCGGTTTCCAAGTCATTGCATAGTTGTTGAAATACATCTGGGTTCATCCTTAGCATATTAAAACAACGCCTTTCATTTCCACTTAACAACTCATTCATCCATCTTTCACCAGTTAGAAAAGAAGTCATGCATGGCTCCTTATGTATGTACATAACATAATAAATAGCAATATAAGCAGTTGCACAAGCAACTAAATCCCAAAAATCGTCACCTTCATCGTCAACAATAACATTTTGCCGAGTTTGATTATTCATTCCTACATAATAATAAAAATAAATGTAAAATACAAATACATTATAGCCTTGAATCAAATAACAATCATCAAAAATAAAAATTACAAAGTCTATAAAACATTGGAGTCTAGTTCGCATAGTTCAAGAATTTCACCTAACACAAAATAAAAATAAATAAAAAAAAACATTATTGATTTTTTCGCTCGTTAAACAAGAATTTAATCCAAGCTATAGATGCATTATCGTCTGGCATACGAGATAAGATTGTTCTATTTGCCGAATCCGACATTAAGGAACAAACAAAGCTGAAAACATCTGTTCCGGGTTCCAAGCCAGGTAGACTAATACCTTTGTCAAAGCATCCCCAACACCGTCACTTGATTCATTCACTTTTTTTTTTCGTTCCTTTCAACAATAGATTGTCGCAAAAACTCTATATTCTCAAGTATCAATGTAGCAGTTCCCCTCTTTTTGGTGGAACTATAATTTATCTTAGCACTCTTGTTATTTTGTGAGACATCATATTCCATAGGCCTTTTCCCCTTGCTATTGCCGCTTTCATTTACCGAGTTTAACACTGGACTTGGAATATGAACTGGACTGCGAATTGGACTTGAGTTACTTTCTCTCCACAATTCCTCCCATGCACCACTTCCATTATCGCCTACATCTTCATGTTCATTATATGACGGTCGAACATTAATATTCAAACTATGCGGTGGAGAAGGAATATAAGGAGTAACATCAACTTCGTCTATTCCACTTGAGTTAGTTTCAAAAGGATTGTGCTTATTAGCTCCAGAAGCTACTGAAACCCCAAATAATTGATTCATCTTATACTCAAGATCTTGTTCAATCCCTTCATCTCGAAATGCACCAAATTTGGGATTTTCCTATGAAAAAGAATGACATTTATAATTTTTTCTTTGTAATATTTAAATAATAAAAATAAGGTATAAGAACATCTACCTGAATCTTTTGATTCCACCACTCATCACTAGCACTTATAGTCCCTTTTTCGTGATCCCAACCTAATCCGGTTTCTTTGCCCTTTAATAGCTTCCAAAGCGACCATTGACTTTTCATCCAATCTAACTTGCTCTTAAGTTTGGCCTTATCATAGGGTAAATTTGTCTTTTGAAATTGTAATTCTACTGCCTTCCATGGCACCCTTTGGGATGTTATTGCCCCTTTTCTTCCCTTACTTCGTTGCATTTGAGCATTACAAATATCAAAAAAATCATACAAAGTATCTTTTGACCAACTAGCTCTTTCTTTTCCTCCTTGACTTTCTCCATTGTTCATTGACATCTATAAATATTATTAATACAGTTTAACATAATGAATCGGATTCCAAACAAACGATATGCTTCATTCTTGTTCTACTAAAAGAATGGTAACCATCGCAAGATACACATCTCAACTAATAACCGCAATTAGCCCAACCACAAGCTATTATATAGTAGAAGGGCATTCAGGTGCTTGCATTGTATTCTTGAAATTGGCAATATCGAAAAGTGATCAATCTTATTAGGGTGGAGGGAGTATCTATTAAACATGGTTTAGTAGTTAGTACAAGTTCACTTATAGGTTACTAACGACTTTTTTTAATAATGTAAAAGAAAGAGTCTACTAATGATGTAAAGGAAAGAGGGTCCTAGTGATTTTCTTGATTGGGAAATCCCTCCTTTTTCCCCTAATAAAAAGAACAGCTAGTCTCACTTGTGACGGACACTATCCGTCATAAGTGAGTAACGAGTCATTTCCGTCTCACACAAATGCAAGTGGGAGACAAGTGGGCGCTCCATTTTCGTCCCACTTGTCCTCCCACTTGCATTTTTGTGAGAGGGAAGTGACCCGTCACGCACTTGTGACGGACAAGTGAGAATTGTGTAAAAAGAATTATTCCTTCATATGCCATTACACCTTTTACTGATTTATTTTCCTCATTCCCTTTGCTGTATTCCACCTTTTCTGTCATGCATTTTAATGGCAGTCCATTTAGGAACCTGCGTATTTGTTATTCATACACAATAATCAACACTCAAAAAAACCTTTTTCCCTCCTTTCTCTTCTGCAACTGTAAATAATTTTACTCAATACTTTCTTTCCTATTTATCTTATTAATCGGATTCCAAACAAACGATATGCTTCATTCTTGTTCTACTAAAAAGAATCGTATTTTTACTAAACACAAGCTATTATAACCATGACAAGATACACGTCTCAACTAATAACCGCAATTAGCCCAACCACAAATGAATAAACTCCTTTGTGCAAGTGTTCACATAACAACAAAACAGTAATAATGACTTTCAACTTGCTAATCGGAAATCAATTACTCTGTAAATTTTGGGTAAAGAAAATCAAAGCAAAAAAAAAAAAAAAAAAAAAAACGCATGGAGTATGTACGTATGCAAGTCAATATGAATACTTTAAAGAAAAAGTGAAAAAACAAGTTTGAGAAAAAAACGTACCTTTTTCCAGAGATGGGAGTGAATGAGGAACAATGGAGAAATAAAGGTAGGGTTATATTTTTTAAAGGGTAAAAAGGTGAATATTTTTTTTTCTAATCTACTCTTTGAATATGCTAGGGGGAGCAGCATATTCTAAAATAGTAGATTGGGCTCAAATCTACTGTTTCAATATGCCGTTTCCCAAACACCCCAAATAGCATATTGATTGGTCAAATATGCTAATTGGGTCAAATATGCTGAAATTTATGCAATATGTTGTTTACCAAACAGCGCCATAATCTATGATTATAAATGAGCTGATGGACTAGAAGTCCTGCTATTGACCTGAAGTCAGTTTAAGTTATGAATATTGGAAAAGGAAACTGTACAGTTTGCATTATCGAGTCATCATCATATGCATTTAGAGATTTAGTTCATCATTTGCATATTAATTAGTTTTATTTTATATAAATTATTGCATTGTTATATAATGTTATTTAGAATTAGTTTTATATCATATGCATGAACATGTTTTATAATATTGTTTTAAATGGATAAATGTTCAAACAATGAAATATACTCTGATATACTCCAACGAGGATAACTCCCTGTAGAAGCCTCTTATAAACGATCATCAAATGATGATGTTTGATTAATTGAGTTTTGGGAACTCATGATTATATATGAGCATCTACGACAAGATTGAAAAGTTATCGTGATTATTTATAGAATGGAAAATTTAAACTCTTGTAGAGTTATATTGTCTCAATCTAAAGTTTGAGAATATGAGAATAATGGTTTAAATGAACGTTATGCTAAACATGTGAAATTAGCTTATGGTCCAGAAGTATCATAACGATTGAAAAATATTGTAGTTAAAGTGCACAATGAGAATGACAATCTATACATGTGTGGTTTAGGAAAGAAAATCGCTGCTCAAAGGTAATGAATGATTTATTCAATAATTATCGGATTGATTCTCCTTAAGAAAAGGAATTAAGGAATGATGGCTACACCCTTTTTCCCTTCAACTAGGTTTTTTATCTCAACAGGTTTTTCCTAACAAAGTTTTTAACGAGGTACCACTATAAGCGCATTATTACGTTATAGTAATGAACGTCATTATTGTTGAGATGACAATTATTTTCGACATACAATATTATGTCATATATTGAGGAGAAATTCTATCATAATTATGGAGGTATTATTTGAAATGAAAATCCAAGAGCTACTATGAAATGATTATATCCAGATTGCCAGCTCTGAAAGAATATGATATTGAAGTTGTCAAGAATTACTCTTGAGTGAAGATTCGAGTTTATCAACCACAATTGGTACTATTTCAAAGGATCATCAAGAAACAATGTCAGAGCATGGATCATTTCAAGATACTCATTTCAAGATATATCAAGTTATATAGTCATCAGGGGGAGTAGACACGCGCTTTACTCTTTTTTCCTTTTCCATGGTTTTGTCCCACTAGGTTTTCCATGGAAAGGCTTTAACGAGACAACTATTATTATGCGTGTTTGAAGATTGGTGTATTCTTTTCTTTCACTAGCGTTTTTCCCACGGGTTTTTGTAGAAAGGTTTTTAACGAGACATCTTTTTCAGTAATGATGTCCTTATAATTATCTCTTCTCTTTATTTCACAACACTCCACCTAATATATTGAACATGGCCTCTAACTTCCATTGGCCGGCCCTGGAAAAAGGTTGCACCAAAATTTCTTACAGAATTAAGTAATTAACTCCACAATATACACCAAAATTAGTACTCCTGATAAATACAATACAACCTAAATCAGCCTTACTTATTAGAAATCAAAATCAAAGCTCGTAAATCTGGAAGATAATTGTACGTATGACTAGAGATGACATTTCGAGCCCATATCAACAAAACTTAAGCTTTTTCCGGTAAGGACCTCTATTAATACGTACCATTTCGACGAAGTCTTCGAAATGCATTGTCGTCTGTTTTGGATGTTCTAGCATCACTATTCATAATTATTATGGCTGATAGATGATTTAGCGCACCTTCTTGTGATGATCTAATTGTTTGTAATGTCGCCTCAACGTCTTTCATACTTGGCCGTTTCCTTCCATCTAGAATCAAACATCTTATCGCGAGTTCAGCAATTGCTCCGACCTTTTCTTTTTCACCTTCCCGTGCTACTCGAGCATCTAATATATCGTACAATGTATTAGTTTGTACGTGGGACATGAACCAAGGGACCAGACCCCGATCATCCTTTGTCGAACGGTCAGCCATTTGTCCTGTCAATAGCTCAACAAGCACCACTCCAAAGCTGTATACATCACTCTTATCGGTGAACTGGCGTGATTGGAAGTACTCTGGATCAAGATAACCAAATGTCCCGACAACACGGGTGGTGACATGGGTCTGATCAATAGCAATAGACTTTGATATTCCGAAATCTGACAACTTAGCTCTGTACTTGCTATCCAAAAGAATGTTGTTAGCCTTAATGTCTCTGTGAAATATTGGTAGTAATGAAGAGGAGTGAAGGTAAGCTAGAGCATTTGCGATATCTAACGCGATTTGTGATCGCATTTCCCATGTACACGGGAAGTCATTATTCGGAGAAACAATGTGTTCAGAAAGAGTTCCATTGGGCACATACTCATATACCAATAATGGAATCTCCGTCTCCAAGCAACATCCTAAAAGCTGAACTATGTTTCTATGGTTAATTTGTGATAAAAGCTTCACCTCATTGATGAAATCGTTCAATTGTCCTTCATCGAGTAACTTGAACTTCTTTATGGCAACTATCTTTCCATCACATAACATTCCTTTATAAACGGTACCTTGTCCGCCATGTCCCAATATTCGATTTCTATTGTATTGGTCTGTTGCCTTCTCCAATTCACTTGAAGTGAAAATCCTTGCTTTTTCATTAGCATTTTCTTCAGAAGATAGCAGTTGTTTCAACACCATTCCGCCATTTCTTTTGAAGTATATAGCCTTAAGCCCCGTCTCCTTCCTTTTCTTCATTACTTTGTGGATCCAATAGGCACCGAAAAGCGAAAGCAATAATATAATGCTTATTCCTATACCTGAAGCAATAACAAAGCCAGGCTCATTGAGTTATTATGAGAGAAAGAAAGAAAACTCAAAGTATTTCACACTTAAATTTTAGAGTCTTTACCAAGTCCAAGTATTAACCCGGCTTTTTCCTTTAAGATGCCAACTTCTTCAAATTCTTGATTGACGTCTTCCAAACAGCCAAAGGTGCCATCTTCGTACGAAAGGCAATCTTGAACACATCTTTCACATTCCCTAACAACTAACCGCAACCAAAAACGACATACCAAAATCAAATTATACCAAGGAAAATGAGCAAGTGTCTATAGGATTAAATCAAAGGGAAATTGAATCAAAGAATGAGGCAATAGAAATTATACCTTGGCAACCATAAGGAAGATAAGGATTGCCTTCATAGTAATCAGCTTTGCACTGACAAACATAACCTCCTTCTCCACCACCACTACTCGATTTCTTGTAAACACAACTAGAATTAGAGTAGCTAAGGGAGTGGACGGGCAAATCTACGATATTCCATTCGAGTATAACTGGCACAGGACAATAATCGAGCTGAGAGAGTCTAGGGCCTATAACCTTGTTAGAAATCCAAGACTTGTCTACTACAATAGCTGCAGTCGGCCTACAAATCTTAGACGGATTAACCATAAAATCCAACCAAAAGTAATCAAGAGAGTACGGTAATGTGGTTTGGCAACATCCTACACCATAGCAATGCTTCACCTTGAATTGCTCAGACTCATTTCGACAAATTTGAGCACATCCAGTAAGAGCTTCTTCGCGACTATTCTTAAGCACAACACCACCTCCACACCCAGCCACCAACAGAATATTGCGGTTACCTGAGTATAGAAACGGGCTATTCCTCAAATCGGTGGAATGAATAGGGCGTAATCCCGTGGAATTATTATCGAAATCACCACAATACCCTTGACATTCAGACTCCATTGTCAACGTTCTTTCTCCAACCCAGTTAATTTGTCTCCCTTGAGGGTGTACATAGCTCCCCTGCAAAGCCTTCAACTTAAACTTGTTGGAATTAGTGCACTCGACATCAAACCACGGGTTATGGTAACATTTTGGACCAATGCCGAAAGGGTAAGGAATTGACACATTTCCACAAGTGTCGTTACACCCTTGTTTAGCTATGCGTAGTGTTGCTTCTACATCATTTGGTAACAGCAATATAAGGGCTAAGATTATATGGTAGTAGGACATGATCATATGTTTGATGATAATTTATCAAAGTTTGTGAATTAAAGAATAATGTGTGAATGTTTGATGAAAAACCCAGTACATACTCCATTTATATAATTCACTTGAATTAATCACTTAATTTACCAATTAATTAATGAACAAGGGAATAAAACGTGATAACTTTTTAGATGGAAAACTATATAATTAAAACAAAAGTGGTAGGAAGGAATCAGGAACTTTAGTTAGTGGACTATACTTGGATTTTTTAAGCTAAGCAATGTGAATGTTTAGGATTTTTCCTAAGCGTGTATAGAATTGTGCTTTGATAACAAAGTATAGAAACGAAAGAAGATAACTAAATATATACAAGGGTTTCTTTGCATTTTATTTTAATATTGGCGGCTTCATTCAACAAATTTTACCGTCTTTAAGAATAATAGCACCGAAACAAGCAATTTCTAGCTAGTGACGATTATATCCAAAGAAAAAAATTTGAGGACGACCGGTGCATAACAAGTGTCTATACTGATTACTGCGCTACATGCCTACGTCGAGGGAGGATTGCGGGAATTTGATAGGGAGGATTCATGAGATAACAACTAGGATGTTAAATCATACCATGTCAAAAAAATCATATCAACCAAAAGCTTAAGCTATTGGTTAGAGTCACAGTCACATAATCAATTTTATATTCTAACACTTAAAAATGTAATTAGCGTGCTGTAACAGCAAATTTTGTATTTGCGATAACTGAAATACAAAACAAGGAAACAATTATATTTTTATTAATAAATATCAAAAGTACGTGTACAATCTCTAATGTATCCTCTGATTCTAATATCTTTGTAAAGGGAATGCGTGTACGGGGTACACGTGAGGGGTGCGCGTGTAGACAAATTTAATTGTTCTACGCGCGATGTAAATTTGATTTCTTGAGAGGGTCGCGATGACTTGAATCTCTCTTGAAGGTTTGAACTTGTGATTGAATCTTCAACGCAGGCGGCACGATTTGATATGCTTGTTGACTACCTTATTCTCTCTAGCTCCTTTGCAATTATGAATTTTCCACCCTTTGAATGAATGAGGAGAGCTCTATTTATAGAATTTCAAATCCCCTTGTTGGACTTTGGTGGTCACAGGCCCATTTGTGGGTTTATTAGCTCCCTTGGCCCAAATTTGATTCTTTCTGGGTTTATTGATCCGAACAACTCCTTTTGTAATCCGAATCGGCCCATATTTCATTTAATCGGGACAAAATAATTAAATTAAGTTAAAATTTGGTATTAACTCAAAATAATTAATTTATTTTATTTATTCGGCACATTAATAAATTTTCCGTGCCTACAAATTGCCCCCTCGGGACCTTGTCTCGTGCACCTCCCGGTGTCTTGACGTGGCGGGGTCTCGATTTTGCTTTGACTTGAAAGTCGATGACGAGCGCCCTAACTTGTCACGAAGGGCTCCTCCACTTGGCTCGACTTGGAAGTCGGAAATAGATAGTGAACACCCTAACTTATCGAAAGGATGCAATGTCGCCCGTTATTATCTAACTCGGCGGGTGAAATTTGTATTTGACTTAGAAGTCGCATGATGTACCCGAACTTGTCATAAGGGTATTTTTTTTTTTTTTTTTTTTCTGGAATTTTTTTGACGTCACCCTGTCATTCTTTTTAGACTTGGCGGATAACGCATTTCTTTTTGACTTGTATGACTTGAAAGTCATTAGGTACCCGAACTTATCGTAAGGATGACCAATTTTTTTTTTAAAAACGTCTTCGTTAGTATCTAACTTGACGAGTGACCCACGGACGGATCCCTTAATCCAAATTGTGTACAAATTAACCATACCATCTAATTCCCAACAGAATTACACTATACATTTTTTTAGGAAAGTCCCATGTCTCCCGAAACTTTCCACTTTAGGTAGAATTTAGGGTACCCAAAACTTATATATATACACTAATATTCCGTCAGTCCGTCCCAACATAAATCAGTGCAAGCCTTTTTTTTTTTAAGGTATTTTCTTTCTTCTGCAACTTCTTCCACAAGCAGAGAGAGCAATTTTCTTGCAAATTACCAACAAAGTCCATATAGGCACTACAATTTTCACGTGAATTGAAATTTTGTTCACTTTTTTTTTTTGTTTACACGAGCAGACAGAATTCTCACACGGTCGAAAATCGTTTCACCTTGATTTGTCACGTTCATCTTCATTGTGCGACAAATTCGACTGCTTTCGGTAAGTTCTTATTGCCTTTTCTTCTTCCTTGCTCTTGGTTTTTGCTGTTTTTTTTCTATTTCCACTCTGAACATGATTTCATTAAAGGTCACTCTTCCATCTGTTTTGAAATACGCACCACATCGTCCCCTGATTTCATGAAAAACAGAGCGCATGGACAGCCCCTGTTGTCGACCAATTTTACATCATGGAGAATGATCTTTGGCCCTAAAGCTTCCCATATTCACAAAATTTGCAGTCCCACGATTCCGAAACATCGAATAACTCGGATTTTCGTTATCGTTTGACCCCCCAACGACCTCAGCAAAGACCGTCTGAAACAATGACCTTTTTTTTTGTATGCGTCATGTAGCTTCAGTTTGCCATATGTATGTGCATAATTTTACAACATATTGACGATACTTTCGATCGGACTTTGGCTTAATTGAGATTGATGGCTATGTAAGCTCCGTGTTTCAATGATTTAGTTAATTAATTTTTTTTTTGACGAAAGAGAAATTTACACTCAAGAATTGGGTTTGAGTAACTGTTAGTTATTCACAGGTTTGAATTCCAATTGGACGATATACAGAAAGAGCTTTACGCATTTACCACTAATGCCTTGACTAAAATTAAGTCTAATGAACATGGTCGCCCACAAAAACACATTCGATGCTCAACGTCGGCGAGAGAAAGCTTTATCAAACAGAACTGATAATGGCAGATCTTCTCATCCTTCTAATTCCTCAGTCTTGACCTTGCTTTTCTTGTGTTTCTTTTCAGCAGTCTTCTTCTTCTTGTTTGAGCTTTGCCTTTTCCTTAGCTGTTCATGAACATAGTCTTACCATGCTTAGGAAACTTAATTCATCTCTTGTCTTATGCTCTGGCCATAGTATTGATTTCGACCTTGACCTCGGCATCGATCAGCACATACGCTCGAGTTAATGCCCTCGCTCGAATTACAAGCTGACGTTACTCAACTCGGCTTCAAAATTCTGGCTGCGTATGCTTACTTGCTTGCTCAATCAATGTTTTAGTATAACCTTGAAATATTGACACGATGCTGCTACATACTTGCCAATAATCTCGACTAATTTGATCGTAGCTTTACTCGAAGTTTTGCTCCTTATTTACACTTTGATTCCACTTTGGGCTTAAAACCTTTTTTTTTTATAAAGGACACCTGATTTGTTGTCGACGGTCCTTATATCCGAGCTTTCGAAATCTGACTTCATTTTTTTGCTTGAGTGCAGCGTTACTTCAATTGATTGCCTTGTGTGGTTGAATTCTTTTATTTTATTGTATTTTACGGGATTAAAATCACTGTGATAAACAATCAAACACACACCCTGCTTAAATTGCCGACTTGTAAACTTCGAATTTGAACAAGAGCGATTCATACTTCGGCCCCAAGTTTCAATGCTATACTAAGCCTCTTTCGTCGGAGTTCGGGCTTAAGTTTCCATTTGGGTTTCCGACGACATGTCATTCTTTTTTGTTTTTTGTCTGCTCTTGTAAAACACGCAACGTATAACAAGCAAATTTGCGCTTTATTTCCTTGCTTCGGCATTCGTCACCTTCCGCATGAGACCTTCAGCATGAGTCTCCTTTTCCTTCATACATATTTTTCCATATCTTAATGTAGCCCTTTGCTGATTTCCCATGCCTTTGAATTCAACACAAAGATAAAATCTTGAAGTAGCTGGATGTCGAACTGTCTTACTCTGTTTCAATTGCATTTGCTTTAGTTGAAGGTTTTTTTTTTTTTTTTTTTTGGTCCAACACAGTACCATACAGTCTCGAATTTTGCGGCCAACCTAAAAGTCGAAACTTGAGGTACAAAACTTTCCTATATTTACTTGTTTCATCCATGAATGCTTTTGTATAACTTTATGTAAAGTGTACCTGTGTACAGTACAGGAAAAGTGTAAACGTGAGCAGTAATGCAGTGTAAATGTGAGGCTTTAAAAGTGTAAATGTCAATAAAAGTGTAAATGTTGTCAGAATGCTAACTCACATAAAAAATATAACAATTAAAATGCAAAGGTGACTATAACAATAAAAAAGTGTAAATTTAAAAGTACAGGAAAAGTGTAAACGTGAGCGAATAATGCATGCGGTGTAAATGTGAGGCTTTAAAAGTGTAAATGTCAATAAAAGTGTAAATGTTGTCGAAATGCTAAATCACATAAAAATATAACAATTAAAATGCAAAGGTGACTATAACAATAAAAAAGTGTAAATTTAAAAGTACGGAAAAGTGTAAACGTGAGCGAATGTAATGAGTGTAAATGTGAGGCTTTAAAAGTGTAAATGTCAATAAAAGTGTAAATGTTGTCGAAATGCTAATTCACATAAAAAATATAACAATAAAAAGTGTAAATGTAAAACTACAACTAAAATGTTCATGTAAATGTTGTCGAAATGCGTTCATGCAAATTTAAACTCAAATTAATGAAAACCCAAAGGGAAGATTTAATTCTAACAATGTTCATTTCAAACCCAATAACAAATAATCAAAACAAGAATGAACAAATTCGATGACATGCAAATATGCAAAACTGTAATGTTTACCTTCATCCTTCCTATTCAACTGAAAAATATGAAAATGTGACTGAAAACAATTAATAAAATGAAGAAATACCATTGATGCCATATATTATTTGCATGTTTACGCCGATTTGGAGGATTTAGAGAGAACTTTATCTTCGTTTGGAGATGAAAGAACCCGTTTTAGAGAGAAAGAAAGAAAGAAAAAGGTTGAAATTAAGTGTGTTCAGGAAGGAAGAATGTGGGAAGTGGAAACATAGTACAAAGGATATATGTTTTTGTCCGCAGGAAATAATCATTGGTAAGAACAATTCGCAGGAATTGTTGTCCTCTCTCATAGCCATGCTTTTCCCTTTTTTTTTGGCCTACATTTTGTAAAAAATCTCCACCATAGATGTTGTCCATCTAAGGGTCCTTATAAGGACTTAAGGACTTAAGTGAGGTAAGGGACTCATTAGATCTTACCTCTATATAGATATATATATATATGTATATGTATATATATATATATGTATATATATATATATATATGTATATATATATATATGTATATATATATATATATATATATATATATATATAGGCGGGATCTCGTGAGTTTGGTTCTTATGGTGAGTTGTGAGTTTGGAAAATCTAGACCATTAAATTGGAATAAATAGACCGTTAAGATCGTAAGAATACTAACTAAAACCAAGAGAACTACAGGATCAATTATAGTCCTCCGTCTAACCTCACTAAACTCAAAAACCCAAAATCACAGGAATAACTTTCTTCTTCTTCTTCTCAATCTTCTCAATCACTAATTAATTCTTATTCTTCTGATTGTTTCTATATTTTGATTTAAGCCAATTAATTACTAAATATTTGATTGAATTGTCTCTTGATTAATACTTGAAACTACTCAAGCTGCGATCTTCAATCGAATTCGTCATCATCATCAGATTAATCATCGTAATTATTATCATCATCGAATTCGGTCTCTTAAATCGCGTATAGGTTGATGCGGTGGTGGACTCTCGGTTGCAGCCATGGTGATGTGCACGAATAGGTGTGGGTTGATGAAAGAGATGCGACGATGTCAAGGTGTGACATGATGGTGGCTTCTCGGTGAATAGGATCGTGGTGCGAGGTTGATGGCGAGAATGGGAGCTTGTGGTGGAGTGTAGGTGCGTGAAGCATGCAATGGAAAGCTCCAACGTCGGGTTCGAAGCAACGGCTAGCTTGATTGGTGTTTGTCGTGATGGTGGCTTCCACTGGTGTCGATGTCGAATTGAGGTAAAACTGCTGGTGGTGCGAAAGGCTGAGTAAAATTGGGATTTGATTTGTAATGGTTAAGTAGTTGGTGTTGTCGAAGCAAATTGGATCAACTGGTTGCTCAATACTTCGCCTCAGTTAATCGATCTAGAAGTTGACGGCGGTTAGTGAATGCACGGGTGATGGGGCTTGAGTTTGTCACTAGTATATGTAACCAAAAGGTCGTTGACTCACATTTCCTAAGCTTATCAATTGCATATTGCTATACCGTCTTTGAATCAAAACGTATGTACTGCCTTTTATGTAGTATTCTTAAGTTGCTTGGTTTTAAGAAGAGCTTGAATTGCAGATGTAATATCAGGAGCACTCATATACATCAAGGATGACTTTGAAGAAGTCAAAAACAGCAACTTCTTGCAGGTATGTTTAGTAATATAATTATACTGACTTCATTTGGAGTTGTTCCGCTCGTTGGACCATGTTATCTATCAGTACCTAGTTGGGTAATTCACTAGCAAAGTGTACTTTTTTTGAGCTTCTATCCTATGAGACAGCCCTATAGTATGAGATGATTGAGCATAATCCAAAAGAAGAAATACTGATATTTGTGTAACTTCTAATACTGTTTTAACATGATGTTTTAATATGACAGCAGACATATTTAAGTCGGAGAATCGCGAGTTTTATAGTTGGGCGTATTGTAAATGAGCTAGTCTTACCAATGAGACGTAATATTATCCATCAAATTTTCAACTTATTGTTTTGAAGCCATTCTGCTGAAAGCTGTAAATTCTCTCACTGGCAGGAAACAATTGTGAGCATGGCCCAAGTAGGTGCCATAATAGGAGCTGCTACAGGCGGATGGATTAATGATTCCTTTGGACGGAAGAAAGCTACACTTCTCGCGGATATCATATTCGCTGTTACTCATTTGTTATGGCAACCTGAGCTCGTCGGAGGCGTCTGCTATTGTTGTGCTATGGTGACTAGGTGATGCGGATACGGTGGAAGTTTGGGAGGAAAAGTCATAGTGATAGTGACACTATTTATTGAGATATAGATTTCAACACAAAGTAGTTGTGTAATTTTTATTCTCTTTTTAAACTTACAACACAACAATAATATCAGAATAATACTCCAATAACACACGAATAACACTATAATAATCCCACAATAACACTACAGTAACAGCATAATAACACGAAAAAAAAAGGGTAAAAAATCAAAGTAGTCAAAAAATTAAAGTGACACCGGAATAACATCACAATAACACCAGAATAACAGTAGAATAACAACACAATAACACATGGTAAAAAAAAGGAAAAAAAATCAAAGTCGTAAAATTTTTTAAAGTGGCACCAGAATAACATCACAATAACACCAGAATAACAGCACAATAACACGCGGTAAAAAAAAGAGTAAAAAAATCAAACTAATAAAAAAATCATAGTAGTAAAAAATCAAAGTGACACCGAAATAACATCACAATAACAGCAGAATAACAGTAGAATAACAGCACAATAACACGTGGTAAAAAAAAGGAAAAAAATCAAGGTCATAAAAAAATCAAAGTAACAGCAGAATAACATCACAATAACAGCGGAATAACAATAACATCACAATAACATGTGGTAAAAAAAAAGACAAAAAAAAATCAAAGTCGTAAAAAAATTCCAGGTAAAAAAAGCACAATAATAGCATAATAACACGGGGTAAAAAAAATAAGAGTAAAAAAAATTTCAAGTAAAAAAAAAATCCGGTACAAAAAGAAAAAGAAAAAAAGGTAACATAATGAGTAAATTAAAGAAAAACATAAGAGAAAACAAAAATCAAAGTGGTAAAAAAAAGCATAATAACACGAGGTAAAAAAAAAAGAGGAAAAAAAAATTAAAGTAAAAAAAAAAAGTAACATTAGAAAAAAGAGAAAATAAGTAAATGACAATGGTTTTATATGACATGTAAGATTTGATCTTGGCCACTCATCTCTAATATAATCTAGTGGTGAGATTCCCCCAACTCAAAACTCACCATAAAAAAACCAAAATCACCAAATCCAATCTCTCTCTCTCTCTCTCTCTCTCTCTCTCTCTCTCTCTCTCTCTCTCTCTCTCTCTCTCTCTCTCTCTCTCTCTCTCTCTCTCTATATATATATATATATATATATATATATATATATATATATATATATATATATATATAGTATATATATAACCTTTACTAAATTTATGGTCGTTGTTTTCTAACTTATTTTATGAGATTACAAGGTAAAATGATAAGTGGTATAGCAAAAACACCAAGTCAAAGCGAATAGCGGTATATTAAAAAATTAAAATAACTCAATGCAAGCCAAAAATCAATTAATATAATATCGATATTCACATAATCACATCACACAATATCATAGCATTGTCAAACAAACATCTCTAAAGTTGGAGCAAGCTCACTCCCAAAAGTTAGGGTATTTTAATTAACAAATAAACTTTTCAATTCTTTGCATTTAGTGAAATTTATAAGTATTATATTTTTGTATCTAAGAGGGAATAAACAAATGTGTAGATCAACGATTTCTTGTTTGAAAGAGGATAATTTGAAAATGTTTATGAATGCTTTTATATAAAGCCACGTGGCGTTAAAAGGCAACTCAACATAGCCTTTTAATATTATTGTATAGATATAATAAATGACACATGTGGAAGAATAATAAATACAGCATAATAATAAACTGTAAAGTCATCATAGTCCGTCATCCCGCCAACTCCTGGCCCGGGGTATACAATAAAAAGTCACCCCAGTCCGCAATTGAGGCAAGCCATACTCCGTCATCCCGCCAACTCATGGTCCGAGGTATACAATAATCATCCTAGTCCGAGACTGAGGTAACGAATCACCAAAAGCCACCACGATGGGTCCAACAATGTAACCAATGCTTGAGAACAATATTCCTAACATAACAACGATTAAACATACACAACCAATACAAGAGAACACAAGCATATTAATCCATCTCGTAAGACCGTCTCAGTAATTCAATAACTCATCTTAAAATGCCAATTATTCATCCAAATATAACAAAACAATACAAGTAACAATTTAAAGCATAAAGATTGAGTAGTTATCTTACCTTTTAAGCAAATACTCCAAATAAGATAAGCAATTACATCAATTAGAAGACTCCCTCCACAAATCCCTCCACCTAATCAATGATAAATTACATATAATTATAATCTAAGTGTACTACTCAAATTAAGATAAGAACTCCACCTTAAACAAGTTAATATAATAATTAACGCGTACTACTCAAATTAAGTGAGAACTCAAATAAGTTAATATAATTGATGGGGCATATTCTGCGCCGCTGACCAAGTCAACATATTGAGCAAGGTCAAAGATGTCCACAGCAAGTCAACGACCTAGACAGCCTAGCCGATGAGAATCATCAGCCGGTCAGCCCGGGTCTCGGCATGACAACCTTCCAGCCGGGACACATACCCGCGTACTCACATCCAAGACCCCTCGGCGGTGAGTCAACAGGGCCCGCCGGCCCGCCATAGAAACCTCGGCCGAGGGGTAGATCAGTCTTTCCACCTGCTAGCCACTTGGCCACTTGGCCACTACGTGACAAAAGGTGAAGTCTATAAATACTCCTCAACCTTCATTGAGGAGGGGATCCAATCCAGAAGATCCACAACTTAACCTAAATACACTATTCATCTGGTAATATCTTCCTTATCTCTCTACAATACATACTTAGCCAAGTAACACAACTTAATCCTTTAAGTTTACTGACTTGAGCGTCGGAGTGAGTACGCTTGGCACAAAGCCAAGCCCTCAGTTTGTTCATTGGTGCAGGAGAGGCCGAGAGGAACGATAAAGACAAGAAGGATTCAACTCAAGACATCATTTTACAAGCCACGGGTGGTAACAATACTTGCTCTGGAATTACACCCGGAACAATTGGCGCCGTCTGTGGGGAAAGACACTAGAAGCTAGTCACATTCGTTCCCAAAACAAAAAAAAAAAAAAACAACAAAAACCCACCCAAAAAGCTAAGAAGATGTCAAAAGAACAAGAGGTGTTCGTAACCGACGAGCCCCTCCACCCAGATGATACCTTCAACAATTCTGAGTCATACGACCCTCCGCCTCAGCGTGAGTAATCCAACCAGAGTTCGGGATGCCAATAACGCCGATGCGCGACGCCCGCCAACCAAGTCACCCTCATGGGACATGTGGTCGACGTGGCATTGCTAAAGCAAATCCTGGACCTCATCGGTAGGACGTCGGCTCACACCGTCACACCGACAAGAGCGGCGGGACCCGTCCGGAGACCAGGGGCCCGAACGTGACTCCAAGAGACTTGAACGGAGCACTGGAAGAGGTTGGCCCTGTTGAAACACCGGAGGAGCCCAGAATGCTGGTGATGGACATAAGTCCCGACCGCACTCGCGGGGGGACAGCGTCACCGCAGCAGCCACGAGGCCCACTCCGGAGGAATGAAAGAAGTCCGACCTATCAGAGTCGGAGAAGAAGAAGCCCGACTCGCCGAGTCGGGGAAGGAGTCCCTCCCGCTACGAGGAGAGGAGTCGGGCCGAAATGCGAGGAGCCGATCGCCACGTGTCGTCCCGGCATGTGATCGAGACGGCCCCTCGGCGCCTACGTCCTAGAAGTCCAGGTGCCAACTAAGCTCAAGTTGCCACCCATATCATACAAAGGGGAGGGTGATCCAGCCGACCACGCTGAGGCTTTCGAGTCTCACATGTCAGTATGGGAGCAGCCCGATGAAGTATGGTGCCGAGTCTTCCCAACGACATTGCATGGGATGGCTCAAAGTTGGTACAAGGGGCTCCCCGACGGCTCGGTGTACTACTACGCCGACCTAAGGGACGCCTTTCTAGCCCAGTACTCTTGCAACAAGAGAAGGGCCGTGGAGACATCGGACCTCCTAACTATCAAACAAGAAGGGGGCGAGTCTCTACGAAGCTACATGAAAAGGTTCGACGGAAAGGTCCAACAGATTCGGGAGATTAATCCCGAACCGGCGGCCTTCGCGGCGATGAAAGGCCTCCCAAGGGGAGATTTGAAAAATGAGCTCATCAAGTGCGGAGGCCTGGGCTTGGATGCCGCCAGGAAAAAGGCTGACCAAGCCATCAAGGTAGAAGACTATCACAAGACACAGGCACCGTCGCAGTCACTCCAAGTAGTAGACGCCACGGCAGTCACCCCAAGAGTTGTGACGCCGTCGCAGTCACTCCAAGTAGTAGACGCCACGGGAGTCTCCTTCAAGAAACAGGCACCGTCGCAGTCACTCCAAGTAGTAGACGCCACGGCAGTCACCCCAAGAGGTGTGACGCCGTCGCAGATCCTCCAAGTAGTAGACGCCACGGGAGTCTCCTTCAAGAAATGAGCACCGTCGCAGTCCTCCAAGTAGTAGACGCCACGGCGATCACCCCAAGAGTTGTGACGCCGTCGCAGTCCTCCAAGTAGTAGACGCCACGGAGTCTCCTTCAAGACATGGGCACCGTCGCGATCCTCCAAGAAGTAGACGCCACGGCGATCTCACCCCAAGAGGTGTGACGCCGTCGCGATCCTCCAAGTAGTAGACGCCACGGGAGTCTCCTTCAAGAAACAGGCACCGTCGCAGTCACTCCAAGTAGTAGACGCCACGGCAGTCACCCCAAGAGTTGTGACGTCGTCGCAGTCACTCCAAGTAGTAGACGCCACGGGAGTCTCCTTCAAGACATGGGCACCGTCGCAGTCACTCCAAGAAGTAGACGCCACGGCAGTCACCCCAAGAGTTGTGACGCCGTCGCAGTCACTCCAAGTAGTAGACGCCACGGCAGACGACAGCTCACACTGTCGTACCGACAAGAGCGGCATGCACCCTAAGGAAGCAGACACTGCGACGGTTATAACCAGCGCGGTTAATACTCGCTGAAACGATCAAGATGCCTTGGAAGCGTTAACACAATTGAGACACGCACTCTAGACTGCCTCGGCCAAGCCGAGGCGGGAACATAAGAGACTCAATTAATAACGGAAAGAGACAACCCGGACAAAGACGGAGACGCTAAAAGGACAGTCGAAGCTCGAATACTAGCACAAGGAAAAGAAGTGAAGTAAAAACGAACTCTTATTAAATATATTCAACGAATCACAAGAAATTACAAGGATAAGCCAAAAGACCAAAAATTACAAATGCTACCCCCTATGTCCGTTGTTGCTCGCCATCAGCAGCGGCAGCGGCACTTTCCTCGATAAGTACCCCGGCGGCTCCCTTAGCGGCCTCGGCTTGGCGGCCTCGGCTTGACCTCGGCGGCCTCGGCCGCCTTTGCCCGCTTGGCTTCCTCTTGGGCCTCCTTAGCCTTCTCGGCGGCCCGAGTGCCTTCTCGGCCAGTAGTCGCCTTCTCGGCCTTCGCCCTCACCGCCTCTTTAGCCTTCTCCGCCACGGCTTGCTCCTTGGCTTCGAGCTTGTCATCAAGCGACTTGTCATATCTGTCCCACGGAAAGGAACCATCAAGAGGGAAGAGCTCCTCAATCACTTCCCTAGCACTCCTTCGGCTAAATCCCGGAATTCAAAGACACATGTTAGGGAGCATGACGGTTTGGAGCATCTCAATGTCCTTATCCTTTTGCCTAATGACGGCATCTCTGATCCGAACCACCTCCGCCTGGGCCTTAAACAGGTCCCTGGATTCATTCCTCTGCTTGAGGTAGAGGTCGGCGTGCCTCTGAACGAGTGTACACTTCTCCAGCAGCTTAGCAGATTCAGTTTGCCAGCCTCGGCCTTGGCTCTCTCGGAAGGACCTCTTTCTCAACGTCTGCGCTGAGTTTTCTTTCGGCCAAGAGCGCCCTCTCGGCCTCTCCCCTAAGCCTCTGCTCATTGAGAAGATCCTGCTTGGCCTTCGCGGCCACCCTCTTAGTGGCATTTAGCTCCAAGGTGGATTGAGCCACGACCTTCTCCTGCTCTACGATACGAGCACCGGTAAGACTGTTCCACCTCGCCAGCTCTTTGATCAGCTCCGTGCCTTCATCTATGAGCTGGGAGAAGGAAACCTTCTGGGATGAAGGGACAGTGGCGACATTTTTATCACCGGCCTGAGCGGGGAAGGAAACCTTCTGGGATGAAGAGTTCACGGTGACGTGTTGATCACCGGCCCCGCACAGCTCCCTCCACCTGCCGCCCAACAGAGCGGCGGACGACTGGGGCCGATCTACAAAATTTAAAGCAAGCATAAGTATCGACATACGCAGACATGCCGAAGCGCCTAAGGAACCGGCTAAATCTAAAGCCACAGAAGGAGCCGATGCAGGAAAATTTTCTACAAACTACTTGCGCAGAATATACGCTCAGACGTACATCGAAGCCCATACCACGGCATAGACTACGCTGGGGGCAAATTGATGGGGCATATTCTGCGCCGCTGACCAAGTCAACATATTGAGCAAGGTCAAAGATGTCCACAGCAAGTCAACGACCTAGACAGCCTAGCCGATGAGAATCATCAGCCGGTCAGCCCGGGTCTCGGCATGACAACCTTCCAGCCGGGACACATACCCGCGTACTCACATCCAAGACCCCTCGGCGGTGAGTCAACAGGGCCCGCCGGCCCGCCATAGAAACCTCGGCCGAGGGGTAGATCAGTCTTTCCACCTGCTAGCCACTTGGCCACTTGGCCACTACGTGACAAAAGGTGAAGTCTATAAATACTCCTCAACCTTCATTGAGGAGGGGATCCAATCCAGAAGATCCACAACTTAACCTAAATACACTATTCATCTGGTAATATCTTCCTTATCTCTCTACAATACATACTTAGCCAAGTAACACAACTTAATCCTTTAAGTTTACTGACTTGAGCGTCGGAGTGAGTACGCTTGGCACAAAGCCAAGCCCTCAGTTTGTTCATTGGTGCAGGAGAGGCCGAGAGGAACGATAAAGACAAGAAGGATTCAACTCAAGACATCATTCTACAAGCCACGGGTGGTAACAATACTTGCTCTGGAATTACACCCGGAACAATAATAATATTAGAATCAATTTAAGAAATAGTGGAATTAGGCAAGTAATTAACGCGTAGCTGACTCGGCGACTTCAACTTTGCACACTGAATTTCAAACAGTTGTCCTTTCTTCGTTACTTATCGGAATGAAGCTTGTGACCATGAATTGGAAAGCTAAGACAATAAGCTTTCACCTCCAATTTGAATCAACCTCATCGAAGCTCCATAACTCTAGATATGATAGTTTGAAAATACCCTTAAACATGCGATCACATTTTCAAGTATGACACATTTGCTCAAGCTTCCTGTTAGTCTTTTATAATCTACCTTGTACTTAGACATACACAAAGGATCCTATAACCATAGAATATGAGGGGTATTAGTGTATTACAGTCTTCCCTCTTTAAAATAAACTTCTTCCACGAAGTTCGCGCATGCTACCAACCACTTGAAACCCACTCAAAACCGACACCATGCAAGCCATATCAAAATGCTATCGTCACTAACCCATATTATGACATTAGTTACCCATGTCACTCAACTATATATACATAATTAACTTCACTAGTATCACGTTCTACCTCCCTTAAAA